>NC_050194.1:24970787-25270787 GCF_008315115.2 Sander lucioperca | reverse complement strand
GGAGAAAGGAGGTTATTCAGGCCCCTGCGGATCATAGAAACTGACATGAAATGCAATTTAAAAGCTGAAGTGAGCTCACCTGTGCCTAAGCCCTCCATCCCAGGGATATCATCACCAAAGCTGCAAGGGGGAAAAAAACAATTACATAACTTGCAATTATCTCTAAACCTCTAAAGAAGTGATTCTCAACCAGGGGTACCTTGTATCCAAGGGGTTACTTTTGCACTAGTCTATATTAGGGCTGCACAATTAATCGCAATTTTATCAAAATTGCAATATGGACTAGTGCAATATCCAAATCGCGCGGGGGGGGGGGGGGTGCAATATTAGTTAACGGCAAAATATGTGTCTAACCATTCTGAATGAGGTATTGTGGTGCTGCAGAGACGTCCTTGGCCTACAAATCATATCCTACAGACTAAAGAAAAGCATCTTTGTTTGGTACAGATTCTTGCAAAAATCACACTACGTGACTATAGTACATTTGTATTTGTGTTTCAATGAAAATGAGAATGATGATCCAAAAAATTGATCATTCCTTCCAATATCGTGAATCATATCGCAACATCAGTCAAAATAATCGCAATTTGACATTTGCAGTGCAGTCCTAGTCTATATCCACAACATTCCACTTCCGGGATTGTTCCGTTACTGAAGGATATTCCGCTGGATGTCCCTCTTTTCGGCTGGATGTCCGTTACCTTCCTCTTCCTTTGTGTTGGCGTTCTAAACTCCGGCTGATTTGTGAGGACTATAGTTAACTGCTCCTCAGATCTCTGCAGGGTAAATCCAGACAGCTAGCTAGACTATCTGTCCAATCTGAGCTTTCTGTTGCACGACTAAAACTACTTTTGAACGTACACATGTTCCACCAAAACAAGTTCCTTCACGAGGATATTTTGCAGAGGCACCATTGCTCCGTCCGGAGCTTAGCACCACCCAAGGCGATTGTGATTGGCTTAAAGAAATGCCAATAAACCAGAGCACGTTTTTCTCCCATCCTGTGAGGACTAGCCAGACCTTCCTCCGCAGCGCTGTGGAGGAGGGTCTGGCAATGCGAGACTACTTTTGCAGTTGCCAGGGTGTACGCAGTAGAGTAGAGTAGCTCAACTTATTTGAAAAAAAGTAGAAATTATGATTTGATGAAAAGAATATATTAGCTCTAACATCTGAACACTATGTGTTGCTGTTATGTAAGAGTGTGTGAAAACTAGTTAGCAAGTGAGCACAGAAGTTTAAACAGCTAAAGTAATGAACAAATTAAGAAATTTATTTCAGACATATCAAAATGAAGAAAAAAATTAAATAAAAAATGAATTCACAAATAAGCAAAAAATAAACAAAAAGAAACTAACCAGCCTAGACATGCCTGAAAAGGGGTACGAAGAAGTATAGGCAGGGAACAGGAAGAAGTATACACTTCTTCAATTCTACCCTTTCTCCACAGCTCAGTAGTTTATGTTTATCAATTTCACTTCCCTTCCTGACCCGTGGGACTGCCGTACACTCCCATGTAATGACTAAACAGTTCAAATAATTAGCTTAAAGTAATGGATAAATAGTTGAAACACTCAGCTTCACATCCAAGTAGTAGTTGCACAATTGCTGACCAAACCAACCTCAATATTGACTGTTCAATTTTATAAAAACTAAAAGTAATATCCTCTTTTACAGAATGAATATTGTTATACACTGGGGACATACATTGGGAATGGATGAAGGGGGGGTGTAAGTTCATCTGACAGGGCTGTGGGGACCTCAGACCAAAAAGGTTGGGAAAGACTGCTTTAAAGAAAAAAAGGAAAAAAAGAAGAAGGCATACCCTTGGATTCCCTTCTTCGGAGGCTTGCTCTTGAACTGACGGGTCTGTCTCTGCTTGAACTTGGGCGGTCCCTTGCGTGGGGTGGCGGGGCCGCCGGTGACACGGGTGGCCGACTTGATCTCAGCTTTGGGCGGCTCCAGATTCATTCTGAGCAGTTATGGGACACCTGTGTGCAGGCTTTAGAGACCCCTCTCGGAAGTGTAGTCGTTGCGACGATAGCTTTTTATTTTTGGAAAAAAGGAGAAAGAAAGAGCTAAATAATCCATCCGAATCAAGGTATCACTTAGAAACCGTTCATTTCATGCATTAAACCATGCGTTGAAAAAAGCTTTAATATATAAAGTGCAGACTTCATTTAAGAAATGTACTGAGTGAGCAGCTTTGTCTGAGAGAATTTTAAATAACAGTAACAATGTTCTGTATTTTAACTGTAGCTACACCCAACAATTTCTGTTTTTAATTACGGGACAAAGTCCGGGCTAATGAGCTGCCAGAACTTTTTCTGTTATTTTACGGATTTATTTTTAGTATAGGCTATTCAACTATGTATAAGAAAAAGATCTTTCTTTCTTTTTTGCTTAAAATACACTGTAAACCCGAATGCTCAAATTAATGAATTGGAATAAGTACTGTAAACTTACAGTTTGTTAAGAAGTTCTACTTACTTAAAACGTATTGTTGAGTTACGGTTAATTAAAACGATTGAACAAAAACTTCAATAAATATTGAGTTTAGTGAACATGAAATACTGAGTTTTTATACTTAAAATGATTCTGTTATGTTATGTTTACTTTCGAGTTGCATATATTGATATTTAACTTGGCTTAACCAGTACTTCAATTTAACGGTAATCCAAAAATGCAAGTTCACGTTACTCCACATATTTAAGCTCTAACAAGCTCAGACTTTTAAGTTTATATACTCAAAAAAAACAAATTGTGGCAACTGATTGCCTACATTTTTTTAAGTGCTGCTTAATTATTCAGGTTTACAGTGTAGGGGCCAATCACAGAGACTTATAAATGAAATACTATCAAACTAATTTGAAAGTGTGTGTGTGTGTGTGTGTGTATGTTTGTGTGTGTGTGTGTGTGTGAGGGGAGGAGAGACACAAACAGGATTTTGAAAAGTGGGGGGACATGTCCCCCCTGTCCCCATTGTAAATTAGGCCCTAGCATGTAACAGTGAGCATGCAGCCTGTGTCACCTCTGTCTGACATTATAGGCCTTAATCCTCTCACTGCATGTGACGAGCACCTGGCAGGATTTACACTCATATTTTCCCAGTGATTGAATGTCTCAGATGGGCCGCCTTGCAGCGTGTTCTGTGAGGATGACCCAATTTCCCATAATCCCCGGCTCAAGTTAATAAATGCTCTGACCTCTCTGTTTCAAGCCGGCCGTCCTGAATGTAATCTCGTTAGAGCGAGGACAACACGGCAACAGATATGCTGAGCACGCTCTGAGGGGCTAAATGATCAATCCGCTCACCGCGTCCCGAAAACAATGACAGTCCTGAACAAGACTTAATCTTTCTGCAGTGTACAGCAGTTTGATATCAAAATAGTGATTAATAAAGTGTTGACATGTGTTTTCTTTAACCCTCTGAGGTTGATTTCTGACAACACTCCTACCTCAAAATGCAATATTACAAAATTTCATTTCAGACATTTATCTACTATTTTTTTTATCATATTACACTACTTTGTGAACCTCAAGACTTTGGTAAACTCATTTCAAGCACCGAAACAATTCGAACAACAATTTCAAAAGAGATTTGAGGAGTTTCAAAATACGAACATCAACGTTTCAGCTTTAGCGCTAAATTATCTCTTTACACATTGCTCTGGGACAGATTCACTCTACAGAATGCTGAGTTTGTCCTGAACATTTTGATATGGAACATATGGGGATGAGTTATATGCAAATACCTTAAAAAAGGGGGATTTAACCCTCGTGTTGTCTTCCCGTCCACCATGAACTTGTTGTCCTTCCGGGTCAAAATTGAAAATTCACTTTTTCTGGCACTTTTTCTGACGTTTCATTCGCTTTTTCCGACGCTTTTTTTTAATTCATGCTCAATAAACCTAATTTAAATGACATTATACATATTTGTTTTGTTAAAAAAGCAGAAATTATGAACTTTGACTGATAGTTGAGATCAGACGATGTTGAGGGAATCACAGACTGGTTTATGTCAAAGTTTGGTCAGGATACTGTTCTAAAACTTTTTCTTCAAATGCTATAAAATTGAATAAAAACACCCAAAATTCAATGAAAGTAATCATTAATTTTACCTGCGAAGAATGTTGTGTGTGTTCCTACAACGTACATGCATGCATCCAAGCTATTTTGGGGAAATTTGGTTGAAAGAAATCCATATTTCTGATATAGGAAACTTAGAAAACAGGTCAAATTTGACCCCAGGACAACACAAGGGTTAAGAAGATGTGAAAATGCCCTTAGACCTCAGAGGGTTAAACAAGTGCATATTCAGCTGCTTTAAGCATCAACCGAGACTGCAGAATGTTAGAACACGGTATGCAACGGTCACCTTTAGTTTTGGAACGAGTGCGTGGCACCTCCAGTAATCCCTGGTCAGACGACCTGAGGCTTAGTAGTGTATGGATGGAGCAGGTCTGAGATAACAGGTGCCTGACCATGCAAGGCTCTATACGTCAGATGGTTGGGTAGAATCTGATCTCAAATGCCTCATAATGTCTTTGAGAAGATATGTGAAAATGCCCTCTGAACTCAGAGGGTTAAGCAGTTGGTTTGTCCACTCTGGTAGAAGACCCAGCCTTTTCATGTTCAATGATGAACCATTTTACCTGTTATTTAATCTTAAAATATCTTTAAAGTGCTAGAATAAAGACTGCATATCCGTCTGTATATAGAAAATAAGTTAGGGTTAGGGAATCGTTCAACTTGAACCTCAATACTGTGTTTGCTGCACTGAGTATCAAAAACTGTCAAGTATCAAAAGCTGGCAATCAGATTTCTGTTCAAATTTGTACTTCTTTGATCAGATTGATGAGCAGATTGATGATCAGCATTTTTGTTAATTTGCTTGTTTGGACAACTTTTGATATTTGAGAATTTTAGTTTGGTAGAAACACCTATTTCTATTTCTTAGAAAAAAAGTATTATTTTGATATCAGTGCCAAAACTCATCATCATATCAACACATCATATCAAAACATCTCAAACAATAATCCAGCTTGAATCATTTAGCAGCCTGTCAGTCTCTTATACCAAAGCACAGCTACAGAAAACCTGCAGCACAACTGAATGCTAAATCTTCCACGACAGTACGAAAGGAAATGCCTGGGGATTAAAAAAATTAATATATCCTGTTACATCTACATCTTTTCAGTTGGAGTCAGATCATTTCAGCAGAAAAAATACTGATTACAATCTCCATACATATCCATTGACTTCCATTCAACTACAGCAACATCATTCTTTTCCTGTCTGTCACTCTGTATACTACCACTACTCTAATATCTCAATATGTTTGTGTTCATGGTGGTGATTAGAGCTGGAACAATTCCAAACATTGCTGTACAATTAATTGTCTCAGAAATAATTGTGATTAACAATATAATTGTCTCTTTCAGTCAAATTTAAAAAAAAATTATATTTATTTATTACTTGTCAAACAAATTCTTTTGTTTTTAATGAATCCCAGGATCCATCTTTTGGTTTTATATATATATTTATATCTTTTTATATTTTTTTTATATTTCTTATACTTTATGTATATTTTTTGTCTACTTAATGTGTATTTGTGTTATTCTGATGCGTGTAAATGTTTTCTTTTGAGCTGCTGTAGCACAGGAATTTCCCCAGTGTGGGATTAATAAATAAATAAATCTTATCTTATATAACTGTCATGTGACCCAGGTAATGTAATAACACAAATACACAGTCTATGAAGTTAACAACGCCACTTTAAAACATTTCTTACTGTATCCCCCCCACACACACACACCCTTCGTCATTCTTGTTGCTATGAACGTGTTTAGGCTCAAGCGCCAACAACTAACAATTCAAATAATATTAGAAATAAATAGTCCGACCAATAATGACATATATAATTACAATTTGGCATATCTAAACTGAACAATTACCAGTCATACGTCTTAAGACCTTAGCTAATGTTAGCAATTAATTGCGGTTAAAGAAAGCACTGCGAGTATATAAAATAAAATTGACAATTAGACAATGATGTAATAACTGTTACAGGCCTAGTGCTGATGTATAGTATAGTATAGTATAGTATATGTCTACTCACCGGCTGCTTGGGTGAAGGACAGCCAGACGAGAGTGTGTGTGTGTGTATGTGCAGCAGATGAGTGTATAGTGCTATGCTAGGCTTGCTGTGAGGGCCAGTCGGGGCTTAGGGCCCCCTCTTATAAGCTGAGCCCCGCAGAAGATTTCGGACGCCCCGCCTCCCTGCTCTCATGTCAACACGCGTGTGGAGGTTTGGGGGTCAAAGAGGGTGAACAGATGTCTAGGGCTGACACTTTTCAGTCCATTAGTTGACTAATCGGCCGTTTTGGTTCTTATTCCTTAAGTCGATTCATCATTTATTTATTTTATACATCTGTTTTTTAACAAAGTAACCAGTGGTGGAATGCAACTGAGTACATTTACTCCAGTACTGTACTTAACCCTTGCATTGTCTTTCCGTTGACCATGAACTTGTTGTCCTTCGGGGTCATAATTGAAATTGAAATTTTTTTTTGGCGCTTTTCCCGACGTTTTTGTCCCTTTTTTTTCGATGCTTTTGACGCTTTTAAAAACGTTTAGGTCACTTTTTATTTTACGTTTTATTTTTATTTATTTTTTTTTTTTTTATTCATGGTCAATAAACCCAATTTACATGACGTTAAACCAAATTTTTAAGTTAAAAAAAGCAGAAATTATGAATTATTTTGACTAGTTATGACCAGAGGATGTGGAGTGGATCACAGACTGCCAAAGTTTAGTCAGGACAAGGTTTTGAAACCATTTAAACATTTTTGTAAATGCTATGAAATTGAATAAAACACCCAACATTTTATGTAAATATTTTTTTTTAAATGTTGTATGGGTTCTATACAACGTACATCCAGGTTATTTTTGGGCAATTTGGTTGAAAGAAACCCATATTTCTGATATTAATCATTCATTCATTAATCACAATTAAGTACTTTATTTGAGTCTTTTCTTTTCAGGCCACTTTCTACTTCTACTCCGCTACATTTCAGAGAGAAATATTGTACTTTTTACTCCATTACATTCACCTGTTACAGCTTTAGTTACTAAGATTTCTGTCTTTTTTTAAGATTATTTTTTGGGCATTTTCAGCCTATATTTTGATAGGACAGCTGAAGACATGAAAGGGGAGAGAGAGGGGGAATGACATGCAGCAAAGGGCCGCAGGGCAGAGTCGAACCCGGGCCCACTACGTCGAGTATTAAACCTCTAAATATGGTTACCCGCTCTACCAACTGAGCTATCTGGGCGCCCATGTTAAGAATTCTGCACACAAAACACATGTAGTTTATAAAGTCTGATGTTTTCTTACAAAGTAAACTAGCCGACAATATAACGTCCTACAAGTCCAGCTGAAATGATTAGACCATTAAACACACAACTGGTTGGATCCTTTACACTTTCTACAATGGGAGAATTTTTTCTGCATCGAGTACTTATACTTTTAGTACTTTGAGTAAATGTTCCTGATGATACTTACATACTTTTACTTAAGTAACATTTTCAATGCAGGACTTTTACTTGTAACAGAGTATTTTTACAGGGTGGTATTAGTACTTTTACTGAAGTAAAGGCTCTGAATATTTCTTCCACCACTGACAGTAACACATCGTATGTTTGCTTTTTGGCCCATGACCAACAGGATGCCACATGAGGAAAATAAATTAAAAAATAAAAAATAAAGAAAGAAAAACCCACGTGCCTCTATCATCCCAGTTTGGTTTTCTCAAAATGGTCTGATCATCAGATCATTGTGAATGAATTATTTCCAAGAACACGTCAAACAAACTGATAAACAAAACAAATGTGCAAATCTGCTTTATGACTAAAGGGACATGACAATGAATCAATGAACTATAAAGATTACTGAATTAAGCTGTAAACATTAAGTAAGGTGAAAATAAACCAAACCATTTTTTTAAAGACAAAAACATTAATAACGTCATTACTAAACGTGGACGTTCAAAGAACCCAACACTTCAAGCTCGAATAACGAACGAAATAAAGCAAAGACTAATGTCTAAAAAACCTTCTCAAAGTGTTCATGTCATCTCAGAAAGAGCATTTATTTAGCAAACAAGTCTTACAAATACATAAATAGATTCTTAAATATAGTGAAGCAAAAAATGATTAGTAAACACGTAAAAATATAATTTTAACACTTCAGTTCAAACCTCAATCAAATGTGCAAATGAGCTTTATCTATGACAATAAATCACTGAGCTATGAAGATTGCTGAATTAAGCTGAAGGTTACAAAATAAATAAACCCAATGGGTTTTCTAATCATTATTACATTATTACTAAACGTGCACTTTCCAAAACTCAACACTACAAGCACCTTATGAAATAAAGCAAAGGCTAATGTGACAACAATTCAAGCATTCCTGAAGTGTAACAGGTTGGGCGTGTTGGCTTCATTTCAAGCTGAAACTTAAGGAAGAATTCAGATTTCTTAAGTGTTTAGTACAACGTAATTCGCACCCGTTAGTACGAATTACGTTGTACTCACAAAGTTAGTTGCTGAGATACCTGGGAACACCAGACTAGAGCCCGACCCATATATCGGCGGGCCGATATTAGGCATTTTCCAAACTATCGGTATCGGCATTTAGAATGGCCGATAAATGAATATTTAAAAAATAAAATAAAAATGGACTAAACCCCCTTCAACCATGTTGAGTGTTGGCGTTGCACAGTTTGTCCACCAGAGGGCGCTCTACGACGTCCCTGGACCTTTTTCACAGCAGACATTTATGGCGTTTTTCCACTACATGGTACCTGCTCGACTCAGCTCGGCCGCGGTGCCCCGTCTATTTTCCATTGCAGATTTAGTACCGCCTCATGTGTGAGGCGAGCGTGGCTGGTCGTCATAGCGACGCCGCAGGAAACTGCCGTGACCTAACGCGACACACACACACAGAACGTCGAACGTGTGTTGTTTTTGATTCTCGGCATGTGGCTGTTGCTACAGCCAGAAGATGAATTTTTTTGTCGCTATCAATGATGACGCAGTGATTAGTGACGATTCTCTCCGACCAATCAGTAGTCTGCAGGTTTTCACGTCACCTTTTGGTATCGCCTCAGCTCATTTGGAACCTCGACGGAGGTGGTACTAAAAGAAGTACCTGTTGGCAGGTACCAGGGACTTTTTTTCATAATGGAAAACCAAAAAAGGTGAGTCGAGTCGAGCAGGTACCACGTAGTGAAAAGACGCCATTAGACTCGTCCTAGTAGGAAAAGCACAGCTGAAATTGATAACCTTAACGATGGCTCAATTCCATCAAGTGTCCCAGTAAGATATTTCAGTGAGTCAGCATGAACAACACCAGGACCTCTCCTAAGTGGAATGCAGCCATCATTAATGGTCTTGAATACACCTGTGCTTTTCCTGCTATGACATGTCAACATGTCTGCTGTGAAAAAGGTCTATTGTGTTTATGTTCAAAGGACTTTAAGTTTCGTATCTTAAGTTTGTATTTTTATACATTTTATTTATCAGAACTTCAATATATTTTGATGTTCCTGGGTTCTGTTGTGACAATAAAACAAACAAACAAATCTGTTTATGTTTTGTCACGCGATTCTGGATAATTTTGTTTTTTAAAATATATATTGGCCGATATATCGGGAAATCACCAAATATCTGTATCGATATCAGCCGTATAAATCCTTTATTGGTCGGGCTCTACACCAGACATCACATCGCTAGAAAAAAGTCCAACAGGTCGAGAAACAGGAGCAGTCAGACTAACAGTCAGGTTGGAAACAAAGCCAAACTTATTTGGAAGAGAAACACAGTCAAATGGCAACATTATAGCCCAGACTGTTTTTGTTTTAAACTGCATCACAGTTTAGAGACTTTCTGCTCCAACGTTGAGCATTTAATCCTAGTTTTCCTAACGCCATGAGGAACTGTTAGCATCTTTATTAAAGTGTGCTTACTTTAAGTTTTACCTCGAAATAAAAGTTTAGGTTTAGATCATTTGGATAAATAAATGAAATGTTAACAATATGTCTAATGAAGGTCAGCGTAAATTCTTTCAGGAAGACTTCTATAACTTCATCACCTCTCTCTCCTAAAACTGATCAGCTGTTTCGAGGCGTTCACCTTTCAGTTAAACCAATCAGAATCAGCCATGTATTTCACGAGCCAATCCCAGCATGACATCCCTGATTTAAATATGTCCTCTCCTCTGCTGCTGTCAGTCATCATTTCAGGCAAAGAGTGCTAAGACTAAGGCCCTGTTTACACGAATACGCTCGCGGGTGAAAACGACAAAATATTTTATCAGAGGTGCCTTTCATTTAGACGGGGACGGCATTTTTGGGGCTTAAACACGCAAAAAAGTGAAACCACCGTCCAGAGTGGAAATCTTAAAAACGCTCCACCGTCGCGTTCCCGTCTAAAGGGTACAAAACGCACTGTGCGTGTGTGTGTGTGCCGTGTGTGTGTGCGCTGCGTATGTGTGTGTGTGCCACGTGTGTGTCTGTGTGTGCATTTGGAGCAATAACTCCACCTCCTCGTCTGTCCAGACTAAATTGTCAGCTTTTGTTGTTTGCTTTGCGTTACTAGGGAGAGGGAGAGAGGAGGAGGAGAGGGAGACAAGTAGAAGGAAGGTTCTACTATTGCGCAACGTGATATCGCGATAACGATATTGAGTCAATATATCATGCACCCCTATATTCAGTCAGTGAATTTTTTTTTTTTACTAACAACGCTCACAACACTCATTCCCTGACAACACTGTGATCGAAGCCACCGGCAGTCAACCTGTCACGTCTTTTTTAGGAGTCTGACTTCCATCTTGAGGTAGGCTTTAAGGTTCTCGTCGTGGACGTTCTCCTCGATGGCGTCGAGCGCCCGGTCGCCACCGTCGTGGTAGTATGCCAGCAGCTGCTCCGCGTGTTCGATCCACACACAGTTGTGGCAGCCACTCATGCAGCAGTGGGTGGGAGCCGGCGGCGGGCCCTGGTCAGGGGACCAGGCGGAGGTACTGCGGCTGGGTTCGGTGTCAGAGCACTCGGGGGGGTCAGTGAGTGTGGGAGGAGCGGGTGGAGCGGGTCCAGTAGAGAGGCAGCGAGCGGTACCACTTCTCGAAGGCTGCGCGGGGCAATGACAGGTCCGATGTCTCATGTGTAGCAGGGAGACGATGCACAGCTGAAAGACAGCAGAATACAAAGATTAGATAGACAGATAGTCTAGCTAGCTGTCTGGATTTACCCTGCAGAGATCTGAGGAGCAGTTAACCATAGTCCTCACAAATCCACCGGAGGTTAGAACGCCAACACAAAGGAAGAGGAAGGGGACACGTAACGCTACTTGAGTATTAAAAATGAATCGTGCAGTGAATGTCTTGTATGTGTGGTATGTCTGTGTTTTTTTTCCCCACAAACTCCTGTTTCTTTTTATATATTTTTATAGTGTGTTATAGAGGCTCTTTTATGTTTATTAATTCAGCTATTGTGCACTTTTAATGATGTTTTACACTGATAGGACTGCATCCAATTTCACTGTACATGTACAATGACAATATTCTATTTTATATGTTGTAAGGAGACGGCAGGGATCTCAAATGTGGAAAGCGAGTGAGACAGAGAGACCAGTGGTTTAGTTGCGTACAGTATCACGTAGACTACACCACTGGTGAAAGGGACAGGACTACTTACAAAGCTGTGACAAAAACCCACTCTAAAGTAAACGTGTGATTAGGGGAAATGTGTTTCGTATAGACCTTTTCACAGAAGATGGGTTCACTTGTCAAAACAGAGTAATCACAGGTTCTGGCCCAGGTTGGCACATCATTATTTTCATTAGCACCACCTGTGTTTCAAAAGTTAGAATTTGCACTCTGAGAGAAGGCTGTTATGTAGTAGTATGTATGCTCAGTACACATAACTCTGTCTATTCAATCACATACGGTATACATATCATTGTCCTAGTCCGTGCCTGTCTTTTAACTTGAACTAAATGCGGCCCATTGATGTTTAAATGTCAATGTCTAAATGTCATGAGTAAAGTACAAGGTGTAAACATTCAATGGTGGTTAACGCTAACTCAAAAACGTCAGGACTTTGCTAAACTAACGTTATTCCAGTCTTCAGAAAGTAGCTTAACGTTACTTACTAACTCGCGTTACACGTAAGTTACCCGTTAATTGGAACACAACAAATGCTTACGGCTGTTAAAATGGTAGAAACGATACGTTGTATTTTCTGTAAATATTACTAACTGGTGTGAACAAACAAAACAAAAGGTTAGGTTAAAGTCAACCTGTCAGAGCCGCGAAGATGGAAGGGTAGTTCAGTTAGCTGTTAGCTTCTCTACCGTTAGCTTAGCTACCAACCTTTTGTAAAGACACCGACGACCTCGCCGCATTTACACCCAAACACAGCATCGTTGCAGAAAATACGACGGTTATGTGTCTGTATCATTCATTTTCTTTGAACTGTAGATTTCATAAAGTTTGCTCCCTCCTGGAGGTTATATCCACGGCATTACCTGCCTCACAAGCTAGTTGCATCACTTCCTATTTTCCTGAACTATGACTTGTGTGTGTGTGTAGTTGTAAACAAAAACGTTGATTGGCCGACCGGAAATGATTTGGCCAATCAAATATCACCCGTCTAAAATGTAAGCCAATGGAAAGCGTAGAATAGTTTCTGGGCTGTTCCCAACAGAAGAATCTGCATTTCCAATCATTGTCCAGCAGGTGTCAGTGTTTTATCTGTAGTTTCTATATGAAGATGCAATAGAGGGGGAATCTAACAGTAAAGCTCATACACATATCACATCGAGGTTTAAATTGAAGAACCAGGGCAATATATCTATGTATATCTTTATGAATAATATAAAACACATTATGTGTCCTGTAATAAAGAATATCTTATCTGATAGTGAGTTTCTGTTCAAGGTCAGAAGAAGTAACTTAGGTTCATGTTTATTATTGCATTGTTGCCATGCACCACGTAACAGGCGTGGCTAATTATACTGAGCTATACTGTTTGCAGGCAGCTGAGGGACACCATGTGCCTAATCAGGGCCACGTCATCAGTTTCTGAGACTTGAGCAACACAATTTCTCTTCAGCTGCATGGAAAAACACTATGATGAGGGCTTATTTGTTGTGTTTTTAAAATGTCCTTCAAAATCTTTGTTCTCTGTGTCAAAAGGCCTACGTTACGAATTTTATCCTCACAATTATCTCTTCTTCTTCTGTATTATCGTTCGATTAATTCGTTTGAATTTTTTTCAACCTGGACCTATTTTAAGCGTCTAATGGGAACAACAATCTTTGACATTGGTCCAGTATTAAACAAGAACGCTGTAACCGGCAGCCACAGACCGGGCTGCAATGTAACCCTACCCTACTAAAACTGCTGTTTATTGCCACTGAAAGGCTCAGAGTATTACTCTAAGTGTCAGATACTTAGAATATTAATCCGAGCCTGTCAATAACAAAACAAGCACTTTTGTGAACGTAAATACAAGCTGCACAATTTCCCCATTAACTTATATTGTAGCCGCTGCCGACTGCATTGATCTTGCTTAATACTGGACCAATGTCAAAGATTGTTGTTCCCCTCAGTCACTTAGACACAAACACATAGGAACATAGGGTCCAGGTTGAAAAAAAACAAAAAACGGTAGTTACCCTTTAAAACAAAAGTAGCCGTAAAGAGCAGAGATTTAAGGACATTTTTGCCA
Source organism: Sander lucioperca (assembly GCF_008315115.2). Taxonomy (NCBI): domain Eukaryota; kingdom Metazoa; phylum Chordata; class Actinopteri; order Perciformes; family Percidae; genus Sander; species Sander lucioperca. The sequence continues at coordinate 25,256,997 of NC_050194.1, read as the reverse complement.
TGATTTAGTTTTGTCTTTTGGTGATGCGTTGTCTGGAGTCAAGTTCAGAGGTGCTGCAGAGGACAGAGGCTTGGACTCACGTAACGTGACATGAACTCGAGTCAGACTCAAGTCATGAATCTGATGACATCACATCTGCACTAAGTGCAACTTGCACAATAGGTTTATCTACATCTTTATCATTACTAGTTAAGCAGTTGTACATTTTGTATTCCCAACTTGTATATATTTAAAATATTTGTTCTTGTATTCTATCTTATTATTATTTCATGTATATTGTATGTATGTATATTGTATCCTATCATTTCATGTATATTGTAGCCTAGTATTTTATGTATATTCTGTGCTGTGTGACTGATATTTTGCTGCTGTAACACTGTAATTTCCCATTTTTGGGATCAATATCTATCTATCTATCTATCTATCTATCTATCTATCTATCTATCTATCTATCTATCTATCATGACTTTCCTTGCCATTAGCCTAGGCTTCAAATCCTCTCTATGCCTAAAAATTAAACATGATGTTATCAAAAAGTGTTACAGCAAATTATCTTTATTGTCCTGCAGCATCCAATCACGCTGCCAGGCAAGAGCTAAAGGTGCGTTTGGATATCCATGACTTGAGTCTTTTTTCTTGAGACTTGCAAAACAATGACTTGTTCCTACCTCAGGTAGAGGAAAATTACATGTTTACCACAAACCTGTATTGAAGCTGAGGTCATATTTCGGTTATATAATGTAGGCAGAAACCTTAATTAAAGGCTCAACGCCTTGACGTATTTCCACGCCCTAGATTTAGATGAAAGTACGTGTCACTGCACTGAAAGAGCATTACAAGCATGGTAAAGCAGATTTGTTTTATGAAACAGCTCCTTTATTATGCTCATGAGTGAAAGCCCATACCTAACCCTCTTTTGATGTAGTTTTTCTTTGTGAGTTCCCAATTCTGTGCCGTAAACTGCCAATTACTCAACTATTTGACCCGTTCACTGATGCGTAAAGTGTGTGTGTGTGTGTGTGTGTGTGTCTGTGTCTGTGTGTCTGTGTGTGTGTGTGTGTGTGTGTGTGTGTGTGTGTGTGTGTGTGTGAAAGAGAAGGAGTGTGAGTCCTAGGTCCCCACAGACTTCAGTATTTGCTGTGAGTCCTAGGTCCCCACAGACTTCAATGTTTGCAAGCCACATCCATGGTAACGTGGTGTGGAAACACAGCAGCTGCTCGGCCTGGCATGAGATACCAGGTGTGTGGTGGGGCATGTTATCTCCCCGTCACAATGTGACTTCATCCCAAGGAGAGGCTCTCTCTCAGCCGCAGTCATGCTTCATAGAAAACTCAGACCTTTATTCAAACACATAAAACCAACCACATTTTAAAAAAGGCTGCTGATATCGCTAATAATCCCGACAGAGTAACAAATAGAAGGTAGCTGTGTCCACAGACAGAACAAAGACCCGAGTTTTAATAACCTCAATGATTCAGGCTTAGCCTTATGATAATGGTTTTATTATGGTTATAATAGATTCCATTCCTTTTGTTATCATGAGGCGTGACTGATGAGTCATATTTCACCCTTAATGCAAGGACACAATAGGTTTTACTCTATTTATAGGATGACATCATATTGTTGATTTAATAAAGGTGTATGGGGGAGGAGTCATGTCAAAGTTAACCAGCTGATGTTGTTGTAGTGTTTACAGTGGTACAGTCACAAAACAATTAGTTTAAAGATGCTAAAACACTTTGAATTGAGTGATCATTCTTTCTGGGTTTGTCCCTGTAAGACTCCTTCCACATATAGTTAGTCATTTGATGCATTGCTGATGTGAAAGTGTAATTATAGTGGCCTTAAAAATATGAATCTCGGAGACTTTCATTAAAATGAACATATGTTATTTCACTATCTATCGCCAAATGAGGTTAATGAGCCTATGGCCCACTGATGAAAGCCCTTACATTTGCAATATTATGAACTGGGGGTCTGTGGCGACATTCCCAGGAAAAATAAACCTGAGGAGCCCGATGGTTTGTTAACACGAAGCTGTCATTGGAAACTGTGTAGAAAAGGGCAGGCACATTTTCAATGCAAGACTTTTACTTGTAATAGAGTACTTTTACACTGTGGTGTTACTACTTAATGGGCTATTTTCCTATGTTCTTGTGTGTAAGTGACTGATCAACAATCTTTGAAATTGGTCCAGTATTAAGCGTGAACGCTTTAACCGGCAGCCACAGACCGGGCTGCAATGTAACCCTACGGGGCAAATGTGCATCGTCAATTTGGACTAAAAGTGCTGTTTTTGCCGCTGACAGGCTCAGATTAATATTCTAAGTGTCTGACAACATTATAGAAAAGATCACTACAGAGATAGACCTTTAAAAACTCTTTGAGACCTTTCTGTTTAACCAGAAACAGCTCTGAAATCGCTAGCGCTAAACCCACCAGACTCCATTTAAAAAAACAATACTTTTAGCGTGTATATAGCCATCATATTTTCCCATGTAAATCGGTAAACTATGCGTTTATTTCCACCAAAACTAGAATTGTGATGGTTGGAAAAGTGGAAAGACGACCCAAAAAGGCTTTTCATAGTTTTGGTTTGTTTCTGGGACTTTGAATGAAGTGTACTTCACAATGCTAAAATTACTGCTTATTTACATGGAGTCTGGTGGCTTTAGTGAATGCAATTTTCGCGGATGTTCAAAAAAAGGATCTTACTCTTTAACAGAAAGGTCGACCTCCTTAGAAATCCTTTCCATAATGTTGTCAGACACTTAGAATAATAATCTGAGTCTGTCAGCAGCAAAACAAGCACGTTTGTGAAGGTAAATACAAGCCGCGCAATTGCCCTATTAACTTATATTGTAGCTTGTTTCGCCGCTGCCGAATGCAGTGATCTTGCTTAATACTGACTGGACCAATGTCAAAGATTGTTGTTCCCATCAGTCACTTAGACACAAAAACACAGGAAAATAGGGTCCAGGTTGAAAAAAACGGTAGTTACCCTTTAAAATAAAAGTATCTGAATACTTTCTCCACTACGCCACATATTCTATGTACAGGGATTGACAATAACACGATCGCAGGCAAACAATACAACATCAAATGTTTATTTTTCACATTGTATCAAAAAGGCATTGCATTCATGTTTGATGTGATGTGATTTAGGTCACGGTTAAGATGATCTAGCAGTGTTTGGTATCAGCTTGTGTAGGTCAGCTCAGAGACTCTCTTGAGTATGTCAGGTATGTGAGCGCTGAGGAGGCTGAGGGGTCCGTTTTCTCCAAGACTGCCACTAGACTTTCCTCGCAAACATTCCCCCCCCACCCTCGGCCCCACAGCTGGATTAGGTTTCTCTCAACACCTTTTCCCTTGGAAATCCTGCAGCCTGGCTTTACCTCCGGCAGGCGTTTCCTGAGGGGCCCTTCGCTTGCACATTGAGGGAAAGATAGATTAAGTCAGGCACATGACAAATACTTAAAGAAAATGAGCTCAAGGGAGGGAGACTATTTTTGATACAGTTTGATACTTTCGAAACTTTTCACATGACCCAGTGGCTCCCAAAGTGCAGCCTGAGGACTATGGGTTATAAGGGATTTCCTGGAGGCCTTGTAAAGATAGGTTTAACACATGAACTTTATTTTACTCCGTGCAAGTTTGCACAAAGATAAGACTGAATGTATAAAGATGCCAATTTTGCTAATAGCTTCATAGTATGCTGAATACAGTTATGTAGCGATGCATGACTTGATAAACAGGTTAGTCCAGACTGAAATGTCTCAACAACTACCAGATGGATCACCATTAAATTTGGCACACAGATTGATGTTCCCTCAGGATGAACTGTAAGTATGCTGGTGATCCACAGATTTTCCCTCTAGCGCCATCATCAGGCCAACATTTTTATTTCTCCAATACCTTGGTTTATGATCAAATACCTGCAAAACTAACGGCATTCCCATTAGCCTCAGCTGTACCTTGTGTTTAAATGCCAAGTTCAACGCATTCTCATGAACGGGTTCGTATGATATCGTACGAAAACTTATGCACGACAATTTGAATGATATGCCAAGAAATAACAGCGAGCAGTAGCCAGTCACCTGACGACCGGTCAGACCGTGACCGTACAGAGCACCACAAGGTTACTGTTGTTTTAGCGGCCGTAGCAGTTAAATTCAGCCGACAAAAGGTGACAGTTAAGATTGGAAAGAAAATCTTGGTTTGGGTTAAAACACCGGTCCCCTTTAACCCTTGTGTTGTCTTCTGGTCGACCATGCACTTGTTGTCCTTCTGGGTCAAAATTAACACTTTTTTTGGGATATTTTTGACACATTTTCTGACGTTTTTGTCACTTTTTTCAATGTTTTTGTCATTTTTTTTTTGCACTTTTTTCAATGTTTTTGTCACTTATTTTCCATGTCTTCGATGATATTTTTCACTAACACCAACTTATTACCAATAGTTTTACACATATTTTTGAACTTCATGGTCAATAAATCTCATTTATAGGAGATTATACCTAATTTTGCGATGATGAATGATTTTTACCAATATTAGAGGAACGTATGTTGGTGGAGAATCACAGACGTGTGGATGTCAAAGTTTAGTCAGGTTTTGAAACCATTTAAATTTTTTCAAATGCTATAAATTGAATACAAACAATTCAATGAAAGTAGTAATCGAGTACTTGCAATTGTACTTAATTTTTTGAGTCATTTGGTAAAAAAGAAACCCATATTTCTGATATAGAAGTTTTGAGAACGGGTCAAATTTGACCCGAGGACAACATGAGGGTTAAGTATTCCACGTGTTTCCTGGGTGAAAGTCTTGTGTTTTCCCCGGGACACGAACACTGCTCCCTCGCCCCTTAAAAGCCCTGTGTTTTATGAAAAAAAAAATTATTGGTGATTTCTTATAATTCAGACATTTTTTAAGGGATTCTTGATATTAAAAAAAAGCTCCCCCCGACATAAACAACACAGCTTTGCTCTGGCTGCAGGCATTCTGCATGAAATCAACATAAGATCAACAGACAAGCAGTACGTGCTAATGGTCGTGTCTATGACTTCAGATCAGAGGCGAACGGCATGAATTCACAAACCTGGAAGGTTCAGCAGAGATGTGTGCAGAGTTTGGGTTATCTGGACTTCTATAATGTACCTCTGATACAGTTGAGGGGCATGTGAAGAAGTATTTTCGAGCTGCAGCTGTGTCAACAGTCTGGGCAAACAGCTCCCCTCAAGTCCTTGAAAACAAGGAAAAAGTGAGAACAAGGTTTTTCTGATTCACTTATGCAGCAACAATGTTGTCTCTGATAACTAAGCATCTTTTTTTTTTCAACATTTGTGGATCTGCAAGAAGGATGAGCTCAACATGTGACAGCCTGTGTTAAAAAGGTAGCAGGGAGGTTGTTTTTGGTGCTCAGGTGTCCTTCCTCAAAGTCCTCCTGGCTGACTCACAGCACCAGCTTTGTCCCAAGCGAACAAAGACCACACTGTTCATTCACCGTGGTCCGCGAGTGGTCGGCAGCAACGCAACTGCCCAAAGATGACAAGTCAATGACACACCTCAAACGGTGGCTTATACGAATTGGCAGAAACATGTTTGTGTATGTGTCAGGAGGCTGAAACAGGAGACTGGATGGCGTTTACTTAGAAACTCAAGAAATCAATGTATATATTCTTTTTTTTTTTCATTTCATTTACATTTCTGCAGTGATAGGCTTTTAGGCCAAATCCAGCCCGCATATCAATTTAGGTTCCCAATCAATTTTGGCTCTTTCAACGGTTTGTTGCTTTTTCTGACGTTTTTTGGGCGTTTTTTTTGTGCCACTTTTACAGACAAATCAACACGACACGACTGATAAGACGGAATCAGGAGGTGAACGCTGGTGTCAGAGTTGTTGTTTCCAAAGGTCTCCGCTTGTGCCCATCCAGACTACGAAGCAACCTCTGAGTTTTTAAACCAATACGGGGGCAGAAGTGTTTCCAAATGTCTCAGTTTTAAGGGCTCGGAACGGAGGCCGTCATAGTAGTGTGGACTCAAGGCGTATAGGTAGCAAAAGATATTTGTTTTCACATTGGTGTTCTCCAGTGGGTGTGAATTTCTGGTACTGCTGATGACATCTGTAAATGTATATGTATAGTGATCAACAGGGCTTTAAATTGACACCAGCCAACCTGCCAAATGCGAGTAAAAATTAACTTTGGCGGGTAACATTGTAAAGTTACTAGTTAATTTGGCCGGTGATGAATGAAGCGAATAACTTTAGCGAATAACCTTATCTTGCACATGGTGCAGTGCGGCAGAAAGCCCGATGCAAGTGTCTTTGCTATTTTAAGACCGTCCAGCGCCCGCGTCGTTTAAATAGCAAATGCACCTATGGGGTGCCGAATGTAAAAGTTCGGTTACAATTTTTTAGCTGATGAATTTTCAACATTTAGCTCATTTTCCTCACATTTGAGACAGAAATTATATATATATATATATATATATTATGTTGTGTAGCACACAAACATGCAAAAGATTACAAATAAAAATATTACGGTGCAAATCCTCCATCATAACAGCAATGCTCCAAGGTCCAAACACACCTGGCTTTTAAAGGGAATGAGAGATGACACTCTGATTGGTTTATTGCATGTTACGCCCAAAACACACCTCTGATTAATGAATCAAGATCATTAAAATAGGGCCCTGCGTCTGTTTGAATCGGCTGGCTGCAGAAATGATGCGACAGATTTCCAGATTGGTCTGTTTTCCGCCAAGATGGGTGGTTTTGTGTGTGTTTGGCTTGGAAACCTTTCTGTTTCCAAATCTTTATCTGGCAAAACTGCTTGATGTACTAATCCTACATTTCCCATGAAAACCATCGGCTACGTGCCTAGCGTGAGGTATCGATTACGAGCTACGCTGAAACAGAGAAGACGAACGGAACGGCACTTCTAAAATCTACTATCCATGTTGGCTGGTGATCGAAAAAAGTTATTTTAAAGCCCTGGCGATCAATATCAAAGAAATAGAGACCCATATGTGTCAAAAATCTAAATTGAAAAGTGAAGAGTAGTATTAGATTACATTCATAATAAACTGTGATTTCCTACTTTTCATACCACATGAATCTATTATAGCGCATCAAATTTGGTGCTGGTTATATTCTCACAGTCTAGAAGCTGATAATTCTAATGACCTCCATAATACAACACACCCTTTTCCCTCGGTGGATGTGCCAGTTACCAGGCAAACAAAGAGGAAGGAGTCTAATTAGGCACAAAAGAGCAGGAAACTGCTCCAGATAAAACTACTAGAGCTTTCAAGGAATGCATCCAGTGGTTTTCCAGCTGGGGACCAAGACACCCCTCCAACTTGTAATAAGGGGTTTGCAAATAGACATTGCTGTAATTTGCATCGCATCTTCACCATTTCTGTTTGCCCATACGTTTTTTTTCTTTAGTTTAGGAAGTTAGGTTACTGTATTTTTGTTTTGGCTCTTTTTGGTTAGGCTTTAGACAGGACTCCTGGCAGGAGAATAGGTTGCTTCTATTTATTATTTGTGGCTTTGATTCACCCTGAAGGTAGTCCATATCCACAATGTTCCACTTCCGGGATTGCTCCTGTGGGGCCGGAAATATGCCGGATTTCACTCTTTTTGGCTGGATGTCCGTCACCTTACTTTTCCTTTGTGTTGGAATTCTAACCTCCAGTGGATTTCTGAGGACTAATGGTTAACTGCTCCTCAGATCTCTGCAGGGTAAATCCAGACAGCTAGCTAGACTATCTGTCCAATCTGAGTTTTCTGTTGCACGACTAAAACTACTTTTGAACGTACACACGTTCCACCAAAACAAGTTCCTTCCCGAGGCTATTTTGCAGAGGCACTGTGGCTCCGTCTGGCGCTTAGCTCCGCCCAAGACGATTGTGATTGTTTAAAGAAATACCAATAAACCAGAGCATGTTTTTCTCCCATCCCGGAAAGCTGTGTGGACTAGCCAGACCCTCCTCCGCAGAGCTATGGAGGAAGCTCTGGCAATGCGAGACTACCCTGAAGGTAAGATTTGGTTAACTATAGAATTGTAAGATACTTTTACATTGTCTGTGAATAACACTTTTCTTCCAGTTGAAACAAATACATTGCTTTGTTGTCGTCCATCTTAAACCCTTTTTGCTTTCTTATGTTGCGCTCAGACACCCCTTGGCTGGGGCGTAAAACGTGGATATGAAAATGAAGGCTCAGTCTACCCTTTTATCCCATCTTCTAGCCTTCTAATCCACTCAGTGTTTACCCCGAGTAGAGTTCAGGTCAAGCGGCTGGTAAATCATTCTTTAGTTTGCGGGCGAGGTCACAGGAACCTCAGCGATGGTTGAGTAACTGCAAATGAAGGGGCTTGAATGCACTTTCTGTCACGTGAGTAAAGATGCACTGACCATTCAGTGGCCCTGATTATTAACACCTCAGTCACTAAACACCTACACTGCTCGAACCTTTGAGTGAGTAGCTGTTAATGAACAACAGGCTCGGCTTCAACATAAATGTGCAACATAAAAATGGGCAAAGAGAAGCAGAAACGTCGAGGGCTGTGAGTGTGTATTTTGGCTTCTGATGGGAACTTATCGATGGCTGCAGTGTGTTGAGCCGTGGGAGTGAAGCCTGCGAGGTTTACATGGGGGGGAGGGTGTTATTTTGGAGAGACAGAGGTGCTTTGACTCGGGCTGTGAAGTGCCACAGCTCTGGGCTCAGGTCTGGCTGCCAACTATGCTGGGCGCGTTTATCAGTCAGTGCCTCACTGGGGTAAACAAAAGGCAAAGCAAAATGTAGTCATGGAAAATAATAAAGTACATTTACAGCAGTGCTCTACTTCAACACAACTTCTGAGGTAGTTGTATGTAATGTGAGTATATCCATTTTAAAGCTGCACTAATCCATATTTTTATATTAAAGGTCCCATGTTGTAAAAAGTATTTTTTGATTATAAAGCAGGTTGAGGTGCTGTATAAATACTGTGAAAGTATCAAAATGCTCAATCCACAGAGAAATGCATAGCCTGTATTCAGAAACTGTGCCTTTAAAAGAGCCGTTAGGACTTCTGAATGGTTGTGATGTCACAACTATATTATATGTAGGTAGAAAGTGCCGCTACAGTGGCATTACATTCCCTGGCTGCAATGGCGTTGCAGAGACTCCGAGAGCACAGATGCAGAAGACCCGAAAATGTTAACTATCAGAACAGGTTTTTTTCTGGAGGGGGGCTTAAAAAGACAGGCGCTAAAACGGAGTGTTTCAGACAGATTGTAAATACAGGTATATTCAAAACGATGTGTTTTTTGAACACTAAAGCATGTAAACGTGTTCTGTAGAAACCCAAAATACAAGTATGAACCTGAAAATGAGCACAATATGTGACCTTTAAGTAAGAAACCTACAGAGAATTATCACCCAGCTCTGCAGTGTGTTAATTCTCACCGCTATCACCAACCTCATTCCAGCTGCAGGCAGCTGTTAATCATAAAAAAGCCCTGAGAAATACAATGTTGGCCACCTGCTCAGCACTAAACACAGTTAGCAACTAGCTAGTGTACATAGCGTAGCATTTATCAGCTACAGAAACTGATATTTCCCTGAGGAGTTGGTGGAGACCAAAACAGAGCTTATAGCTAAACATTTACAGAAACATGACTCTGAATGTTAATGTCTGCTGGTTGTGTAAATAGGTAACTGTTTGCTAATGTGTTCACCATACAGTAACAAACAACAAGTGGCCAAACAAATCTATGAATGCAGCTTTAACTTACTTTATGGGTGGTTCTGCAACTACGGTCACTTTTGACTCTCCCAAATTAAAAAAATCAACCTTTATGAATTGTAATTTCCATTTCAATCTGGAAAATCTGGAATACTATTAAGGTTTTTTTTATCATTTATTCCTACAAAACGTCCTTACCGTAACATTACAATAACTTATTATACATGTTGTTTTTTTAATTTCTATAACATCAAGATATTTAAATTCATTTTTAGCAAGCTTTGTGCATCATTGTAATTACTAATATCAAAAATCATGAAAAATAGGGGATTTTATATCTTTACTTAACTACATAAATTGGACAAAGTTTCTTGTTACTTTGCAGGTTAAGATTTATAAAACATAATTATCTTATAAACTATGATGCATTGTTATAAATTAAATCAGTAATTTGCAAATTGTGAATGTAGGACTGGCATTGGAATATTTTACAGTTCCGTCCTGCAATGTGTAGGTAAGCAAAAGATGTGACAACTTCTTCCACCGCTGTGCAAACTGTACACACGTTATAAAAATCACTGGGCAGGATGTGAGAGAGTTTGACAGTGTTTTGTCTCACCAGATGACACTATCTTATAACACTGTGTAGACAGCCTCTCTGACTGTACATTATATCCTATGTGTTGAGAAAACACCATTTAAAAGTGCCATTTAAAGATATAAAAGGCTCCATAGCAACTTCTTCTCCTGTCACTTTGTTTAGAAAGTTCACAGCAGTTTATTCCCCAGCTAGACTGCACTGGTGTGTGTGTTTGTGTATGTGTGTGTGTGTGTGTGTGTGTGTGTGTGTGTGTGTGTTTGTGTGTGTTTGTGTGTGTGTGTGTGTGTGTCACTAACTAATTGGACACGCCGCTCGGTGTCTCAGATACAAGCACTATCAGCAGGATGCAGGCGCTGGCTTCTAGCACCAATTAGCTCGCAGTGGGACGTCCCTCACACTCCTGACACTGCGGCTCCAGGAAGCTGTGTTACCTTCCATATTCCCCTGGACACACAGCCTCATCCTCCCACAGCAAATATCAAACAACCTGCTGAGGCTTATAGGCTCAAAAGATGTCACAGGTCTTAATGTGGTCTGTATGGTCAATTCAATTCAATTCAATTCAATTTTATTTATAGTATCAAATCATAACAAGAGTTATCTCGAGACACTTTACAGATAGAGTAAGTCTAGACCACACTCTATAATTTATAAAGTCCCAACAATTCTAGTAGTTCCCCCAAGAGGAAGCATTTAGTGCGACAGTGGCGAGGAAAAACTCCCTTTTAGGAAGAAACCTCGGCCAGGCCAGGTCCTGTTCTATCACATATTTTTTATTATGAACGGACAAATGCAGTTCAATTCAATTTGGTTTATAGTGTCAAATCATAACAGAAGTTATCTCAGGACACTTCACAGATATATCATTTACAGAGATCCAACAATTCCCGCCAAGAGCAAGCATTTGGTGTGACAGCGGCACTTGGACGTAACCTGGTTCTTGGTGGGCGGTCTTCTGCTTCGACCGGTTGGGGAGAGGGAAAGAGAAATAATGTTAAAAGTATAATACCTAATTACAATAAATACAGTATAATGGAATGGCATGATGAACAGTGGCAATTACAGTAACAGTAAAGATACAAAATAATAATAATAGTAGTAGCAGTTGAGGGGTTGAGCAAGACCACATCAGCAGCGGCTGCAACCACAATCCAGGTGCCACCACAATCCAAGGAAATCTTCAAAGCTAGAAAGCACAAGGACTCTGGGGAAGAAGCTAAGCTAGTAACATGAATTAATGGGCAGAGCCAACCAGAATCTTTTTTACAGTTTTCAGAGGTGATCCAGAATGAAAGATATGACTTTTCTTTGTTTGGGTGGAGGTGTGTTAACATTCTGAGTTTTATTTTAAATTTGTTTAAAAATGGATGTCTGCGGAACATCTACGGAACGTCTGCGTTAGATTCCATGTGACCCTGTTAATGGTACATAAATGCACACAGATGAAGGTTGGAAACACTTCCTTAGTGTAAAAAAATGTTTTCACATATTTGATATCAGATGTTCTTTTACAGCTTTCTCTACAGCCTTTTACTACAAGGACTCTCATGTATGAAGACATGTTCAAAGGAAGCCAGTTATTTGCAGTCTGCTGGCAAGTCTGCAGACTTTCTTAAATATATAAATATGTATTCTGTTTCAGATGTGAAGTGTGTGCGTTTGTGTGTGTGTGTGTGTGTGTGTGTGTGTGTGTGTGTGGGTGAGCACATAGAGAGAGATCCGATATGGCTGCAGGGTGATGGAGGACAACCAGCATTGGTCCTGTAAGAAATCCATCACATCATCCTCACTCCATGTTTCTTTCTTTCTGTTATCTCCTCATCTTCCTCAAACGTTACAACTTTCAGTTCACTAAAACACTAGGTGACAGGAATCATGCCATCCACCATGAATCGCACACAGCATTTCATATGGCTCCATCAAACAGTGAGGAGCATTTGGTTTCACGTTAGTTGTATAAGGGTAATGTAAACCAGGCCTTAAGTAAAGAGCAGCATACCCTCTTTTCACCCTGCAAACCTCACATAGCATATCAGTCCTGCTACTGTCGCCCTCTGTATAATAAACTGAGGTCAGAGCTTTTGTAACTCGACATTATCACAGAAGTAGTGAGATCCTTCCGCTGGACACAAAAGGTGAAAAAGACCAAGCATATTGTTGAATATTCCATTTATCTTCTCAAATGTCTTATCTGGCCTGCAGCAGTATTGCAGTTTTGCTTCATCCATCAAGTAAAAGTGAGAATCTCTGATAAAAGAAACAACATGCAGGGCCTGCTGAGCCTGAAATAGACCTGGGGATGTGGCCTTGCGTCACCTCCTTCAGGAGACTTGGAGGTTATCAGGCCACAGCAGTCGGATCGCTTATAAATCACAGGCTGACCTCTTGACAGCAGCAGAGTGTTACCACGGCAGCCAGCAGCCCGAGCCAATTCAATACAGACACATCAAATGTGAGCATGGGGGAGGGGGAGTCCAGATGTGTGTATGTGTGTGTGTGTGTGTGTTCGTATGATCAGAGGGATCCATGTCAAAAGATTACATAAAGTCTTACAAGATTTCATAATGTTGGTAATTGTGATTCAACGGGTCGAAGGACGCGCCGGAGCATCCAACAATGTTTTGGACAACACTCCTACTCAAAAAGCGATGTTACAAAATGTAATTTTAGACATTTATAATACATGTATTTACTATTTTATTCATATATCACACTACTTTTGTGAACCTTAGACATTTGTAAACTAATTTCAGGCACCACAACAATGTTTTTAACATGTTTTCACCTTTACGAGATTTGAGGAATTTCAAAAAGCAAACTTCAACTTTTCAGCTTCAGGGACAAATTATGTCTTTACTCATTGCTCTAGGACAAATGTGTCCTAGAGCACTGTTTGGAAAGCTGAGTTTGTTGTAAACATTTTGATAGGTTAATGATCAGGTTATATGGAAATACCTTAAAAGAAGAATTTAAGAAGATGTGTAAAAATCAAGAAAATGCCCTTAGACCTCAGACCAGACCATTAAATAAATTACTCCTTAGGTCATTCAATCATATAATGTTACATTTTACGCAGTGGCGGTTCTAGACCATTTCAAATGGAGGGGCCAGACTGGGGCCACATGCCATTTTAAGGGTACCAAATACTGTATATTAATACATAAGTATTACATACCATCAACCCTCCATAGATTTGGTTCTCAAAAGACTAACGATACACATATAATAACAATAAACACACAAATACTCATTCAGTGTTAATCTACAATTTATGTATCACTGCACATGAATAATATCCCTTCTTTGGTGATAAAGGTGGGGTTAAAAACATGTGAAAATATTTCCCACAATTAGGCACCGCCTCTGATTTTCAGAAAATGATGATTCCAAATAAGGATGTTATTACTTCAAATAGGATGTTATCTGACTCAGCAAAAGGTTGTTTTTTTCCGTTACCCCTATTTATTTCTGTCTGTCTTTTTTATTTATCTATCAAGAGATTTGTTTCTTCTTCTTTCTTTTGATTCTTCTACCTGTGTGTGTGCGTGCGTGGGTGCATATTTGCTTGCATGCGTGCGTGCATATTTGCTTGCGTGCGTGCGTGCGTGCGTGCGTGCGTGCGTGCGTGCGTGCGTGCATGCGTGCTTGTGTACTCTGTGCTCTTTCCAGGTTTCTGGGACACAGAGGAGGTGAAGTGGTCACAGCTTTTGGTGGCTCCTGGAAGTTACTCAACATTCTCTCTGATCCACATTTACACTCTGCCCGAAACACTTGTGTTTGTTTAATATTATACTTTATGTACGTCATACTTGACTTTTTATTTACCTAATATTGTAATTCTCCTTGTTACTTTTGTCTTCTCGTTATACACAATATCTTGCACGTCCACCCATGGATCTCTCTGTTAGGTTTGAATGATAAGCAGAACCCAAATGCAGACAGACAGAGCCAAGGGTGTGAATTTAACAGGTTTTATTCAAAGTACTCAAGTGTCAAGTCCGGGGGGAAGGCAAGTCCAGGTTTCCAGGGTGGAGAACAGGTCAGGTGAATTCCGGGAAGGAGTGGGTCCGTTAGAGAGAGACAGTAGGCCGGCTAGCGGCAGGGTCCAGTGGTGGTGGTTCCGGTTCGGTGTATGGCAGAAGTGGAGCGGTAGCAGGAGTCAGGTTCCAATGGCAGCTGGAGGCACAAGAAAAGGAATCAGGACAGGTAAACATACAAGTAGACTTAACAGATAGGCAAAGGGAGTGAGACTAACTGTGACAGAGTCGTCTATGATCTGACGCAGTGTGAAGGAATGACCGGGTATGTGAGGCAGAGGTTGATCGTGGTAGATGAGAGGTAGCTGGAACCCTGACTGCCGCACACCAGCCTCCACTCCTGCAATTAGGACAGACAGAGAGAGGGAGAGAGGAGAGAACAGAGAAGCTACCTAGGGGCAGCGGGCTTAACACTCTGTTGCTCTATCAAAAGGGAACCAGGATAGCTGTCCCCCCCTGCTTTCAGTCTTTATGCCAAATATATAGCTAACCACCTTCTGGGTTCAACTCTGTACTAATCGCACAGACAGGATACATTTTTTACAGAGAACTAAAGTTTGTTCCACTGCGTTAATCCCATTACGGTGTTGGTGGCTGGCATGGTGTTCAGCAATTTAAAAAACTCCATTGCAGCGCCTTCCTCTCTAAGAGATTCTGAAGAGAGTTTGGCCATAGGAACCAGATAACTGAAACCATGATCAATTATTTCCATCCCCTCTGATGACCTTGATGAATCCAACCCTCTGATGTCAGTGGGCTTGGATCGATACATGTTTGCACGAGTTGATGAGCCTGATTGAATTTGTGTGCCTGCTGTTATTCCTCTCACGAACACTGGACTTCCAACTTGTATCCAAACAGCAGTCATGATGTAAGTGGAATAAATAATATGGTAACAACTGGCTGGCTGACAGGATAAGGACAAGGACAAATGGTGTACTGGTAGGGGTGTCACGATTTCCATTTTAAATCGAAAATTGATCAAAATAAGCTTTTGATTTCAACTATTAAAATCAGAAGCAGGATCGTCATTCCCCTGGTATTTTTCTCTCTCCACCCTCGCCTACTTGCGCACGTCCAAAGAAAAACAAAAACAGACACAGCGTAGCTTACCGCCTGGTAGCATGCAGCTAAAGACACAGGGTAACGTTAGCTTACCGGTAGCCTGCTGCTGCACTTTTCCAGAAACCAGAAGCAACAGAACTGGAAAATCCTCCCGCTTACCTGTAGTTACCGGTGTGGCAACATTTTGCCTTCCTCGTGATTGAGTCATGGAAACAAACAAAGGCAAAGCATGTGGGCTCTCTGTTTTAGCTAAAGAGTGAGACATCTCACTGCTGTTCCATCTTTGTTGGGAGTCGCACATGCTCAGTATCTAGGTAAGGACTACTAGCCAGTCAGAAGCAGAGTATGAGGGCGTGCCCTGACAGCACCTAGGTAAGGACTACTAGCCAGTCAGAAGCAGAGTATGAGGGCGTGCCCTGACAGTACCTAGGTAAGGACTACTAG
Organism: Sander lucioperca; assembly: GCF_008315115.2. NCBI lineage: Eukaryota > Metazoa > Chordata > Actinopteri > Perciformes > Percidae > Sander > Sander lucioperca. Next base: position 25,241,113 of record NC_050194.1, on the reverse strand, counting down.
CCAGTCAGAAGCAGAGTATGAGGGCGTGCCCTGACAGTAGCTAGGTAAGGACTACTAGCCAGTCAGAAGCAGAGTATGAGGGCGTGTCCTGACAGTACCTAGGTAAGGACTACTAGCCAGTCAGAAGCAGAGTATGAGGGAGTGCCATGCTAGCAGCTAGGTGAGCATTATAACGTGTGTTCCAAAGTGACCACGTTTGTCTCTGAAGTAAAGGCTGGACTACAATAGAGCTGTTTGGAGCAGTTTGTGAACAGTGTTTTCTGTTGGAGATGGTAAGTCCCTTTGGGGTGGACTTTGGGCTTTTTCACTTTGTAAACCTATAACGTGCACAAAAAAGATATATAACACAATAAAGGAAAGGGAAAAAGCCAAAAAGCATAATATGAGCACTTTAAGACCAAGACCGATCACGAGTACTACAACACTGGCATCAGCAGTCTTCGCTGGTTTTTGTCTGCAGTTTTTTTCATCTGGGTTTGCCCGTGTCATAAATGCAGATCTTTCGGGCGTGTTTAGTCCTGAGTCAAGGCCTCCTTTGAGGTCCCCATCAAATGCTAGCCAGTATCATCCAGACAACATGCTTCCTGTCACACCGTCCTGCCCTCATCACCCTCAGGTGAACATACAATTTTAATTAAAAAACACACTATTCATAACATCACAAGTGAATATTTATTTGCTGTATATTAAAGACAAATCACATAAAGGCTGTGGTCAAAACATGTGAATACATTAAAATAAAAATGTATAAACAGCTGGAGTCTCGTCCTGTTTGTGAGATCATTCCCAGACAATCTATTATCTCTTCAAGCTTTTCTTTCATTTGTCTTTCTAAAAGTTGAAACATGACAATAATGTTTTCTGTCCATAAATAAACAACATTATGTCTGTTGTTTCCTGTCTCCACATTCTCATGAACGGGTTTGCATGATATTGTACGAAGACTTATGCACAACAATTCATATATCCTACGAAATTACAGTGACAGTACATACAGTTAATAAATACGTGCAAATTACAGTGCATTACTTTTCGTAGCTATATGTGCGAAAGGTTAATGACAACGACCTGCAACCTGTTTTCTTTCTTTATGAATTGCATATCTTTGGTTTAGACTGTTTAGACGAAACAAGCTCTGGCTCAGAGAAGACAATGCTCTGAGATATTTGAGACTAATTGATGAAAAATGACAGATTGATCATTAATGAAGATGGTAGTAAGATGCAGACATATTCAGGTTCCTTTCCTCCAACAGACATCCAGAAGGTACCCCATATATCTGGTTTGGACTGTTGGCTCAGGAAACAAGCTCTGGCTCAGAGAAGCCAAAGATCTGAGATTTGTAAGAATAAATGATGAAACATGACAAATCCATTAAATTAAATTTTAGTTTTCTGTCTGCTCAATGCATGATGGTAGTAAGCTTTGAGTCCAGCCAAGAATAAACAACTACAACTCCCATGAGGCTTTGATGGAGCTTCTGTAGCTAAAGCTGTGTTTGAAACCCTCAACCCCGTTCCCTTATTCACTCACTCAGTATTCCCTATATAGTGTTTTATTAAATAGTGAACTATATAGGGAACTACCAAACGAGATTTCGGACACTCACTGAAAACACATCGTTGCGTGACTTTGCCTCAGGAGATGCGCCGGTTATTTGTGTGACAGAGGTGCGCGGCGCCCAACATCATGTATACAAACCGAAATTAAAATACTTCTAAAACGTCCGTGAAAGAAGCCGAGCACTCAGGAGAATAGTAAAATGTATATTATATATGTTGCATGTTACATTTACACTGAATCCTTTGTTGGTGCCCTACATGCCAACAGGCATAATGGGCAGTAAGTAAGTAAGTATATAGTGAATGAAATTAACCACGGAGAATTCGAACACCACTACAAAATGGCGAACACACTACATAGTGCACTATTTCCGTGACAGGGAACAGTTTCGAACACAGCTTAAGACTCAGACTTATTTAAGATTTAACTTAAAATGACAAGATTCTCAAATTGTACGGCCAAGTAAAGCAGTAGATACATATTTATTTAGGAATATATGGACATGAAAGCATCACATAATATGTTTTTTTAGGAAGAATGATATAAAATAGAAATAAAATAGAGAGAGAAACAAGCTAATCACAGGCGTGATTTCAGCTCTCTGTTCCCGTGATTGTTTGATTGGTAGAAATGAGATAAAATAATTAAATAGCACACACTGGTGCTATAAATACCATTAAATATACATATTGACACAATGCTTCCATGCAGTGTAGAACTATTGACACATTAACAACATATATTTACTTATTAATTCAACACCAGTAGCTCAATTTGACGTGTTAACTTGGTGGATATAAACACTATTCACAATCCAGGCACAAAAAAATGTATTGACTCCTATAATTACACTTGTGCATAATATTTCTTTTGTGTGGAAGTGAATGCAATCCTTCTAATAGTGTGTTTTTATTCCAGTGTTTCTGCTGCTGCAGTAAAGGCTATAAAAGGTTGTTTATGGTGTGTGTAGAGGGAAAAAGGGGGTGCATTTTTTACACGTGTGTGTGTGCACGTGAATGTTATATTTGCGCTGTTAGCTCGTCCGTCACTCTTCATCTGTGTGATTGGCTCCGGCAGAGAGCTCACAGTCACAGCAAAAAGTCTTTGTTCTCAGCAAATCCTCTCGCTTTGACTTCCAAATGAAGCCCTACACCATCTGATACCCAGCGTCACATTGGTAAAATACATTCAATAGAAAGGTTTAGCTGTTTTCCATCAGTGTGGGAGGGTGACCCAGCGTTCACCTCCACATGGGCTGGGTCTGGGCTGAAGGATTCCTCTTAGAACCAGCTTAGGGAACGATGGAGAACAGCAAACATACAGTCAGCAGGTGAAAATGAACTCAGAGTTATTCTGACGGGTGTTTTCACCACTGGACCGTCCTATGCGGGCCGTTCCCCTGCAGAGGAAGAGAGACGGTAGAGTTGTTGATTAAGCAGCATTTCAAATGGAAACTCCACTGAGAACATGTTTACAGTATCAACTAGAAAGGTGGCTCTGAAAGGCTCGCTCACTCGTGAAGGACAGCGGCTTGAATTCACAACAGACACAGTGCAGTAGATTCAAAAAGGTCACCCGGAACAAGTCTGCTTCCTAGTACACTGTATTGACTTATTTTTCTGAAAAAATTTGTTGGGTTATGTTTTTTTTTTTTTTTTCAAACCTCCCCTCATTTAACAAAAAAAATAGTTTCCATATTATCTACCATACTTTTTACTACTTTTTTGCTTGCAAACCTAGTAGATTGAGTTATCAAACTAGTATTTATCATGAAGGGAATGGGGGATTTCAGACACAGCACTAGTTTGGTGGGGGGGGAAAAAGAAATATCCATATGTATACTTGCTATATGCTTGACTGATTATTTTGGCTTTGTTCCTAGTGTGGTTAGCTGTTTTCAGTTACAGTGTCACAGTTGCCACTGTATTTGCATTTTGGGGGAAATACAAAGCTAACTCTGCTACCAACACATTTGGTGAACACAGGCTATATTTTATAGGGCTGTGGATCGCTTACAATATATAGTTGCGATTAATGTCCATAGTTAACAGTACATTACTTTTAAACATACTTCTTTATTACTTCATCATCATAAGTTTTCAATGGTCAAGTGGTATTTGAGACTCAATTACTGCTGATTTTCCAAACTACGAAGCTGCCCAAGGCCCAAATCACAAAACATGCGTGCGTTAATCGCGCGTCACAGAAATGACTGGCGTTAAAAGGAATTTGCATTAACTCGTTATTATCGCGTTCATTTTGACAGCCCTACTATGTATACATTTATGTTATACTAAGAGCGTACCTTGAAAGCGGAGGAATAATCTACGTCTAAATAGCTTCTGTAAGAACCTTTGTCCCATTGGCATACATTATAACGGCTGTGAATCCAAACTGACTACCAGTGCCGTCCTCCATGAATCAGAGAACTACAAACATTCTACAGCCACCTTCAAGCCCTAGAGGTTTCGTACTTGAAAGACACAGTAGGTTTTCACTGAAGGAGTCCTTTAAAAAAAAAAAAAAAAATATATATATATATATATATATATATATAAATATGGAAAAGACTAGACTATCATAAGAGTGGAAAGAGACAAATCATGTCAAATCAAAGTTGACCCTTATCACCAACATAGTCTTGCATTGTAGTAAGAAAACAGATGAAAGAAAGAAGTCCAATGAGCAAGCGAGGTAAAAGACAAGAGGCCTTGAAAGAGAGTGAGCTCCACAACGTAAGAAAAAAAGAAAAACCCAGACAAAGAAGTGATTCATGGTCAACCTGTACAAGAAGTTACTATGGATACGGCAGGTGCTGAGGGGTCGCTAGGCACAGAGGCGGGGGAACAGAAAAGCAAGTTTGCGAGTTGATAAGGAGAAACAAGGAGAGGTGTGGAGCAAAGAGGCGTTGGGGGGGTGTTCAGGACACAACCTACGCTATTTCCGTTTGTCTGTGTGTGTGCGGTGTTCCCGCTCTCGGTGTGTGCTGAGAGCGTGCTGCTCCCGCTGTTGGCTGCAGAGTGGGTGGAGGCTCTGGGAATGGCTGTGGTATAGGATACGTCCGGAGGGTGCTGCATGAAGTCATAACATGGGCCCATGACAAAAACATCCAAGAAATGAGGGAGGGGATGGTATATGTGACCACCTCTTCCACACAAGGGACAACAAACTAGCTGCCGTGAATCTGATTCATTTAAAATTTAAAAGATGGGTCCGGATTTTTAAAGGCTTAATATCTGACATACCTGACATCAAGAAAACATTTTCTCTGAGTGAAATTTGGAAATGGCACTACGCCTAAAATGAAGACAATTAAAACTATAAATTTACCACAATTTTGCAAGTACATCTTTTCATACACTTCTTGTAAAATATTGTCCTTAAATTTTATCAACTCCTCATTAAATGAGGTACATAGCATATCCAGACTCCAGAATTAGCTTAACAAGTAAGACTAACATCTTGCACATATTGTGCTTAAAGGGTAACTTTGTTTTTTTCAACCTTTCAACATGTTTTAAGGCTCTATTTTCACGATCCAAGCGCCTGGCGCAGGTGTGTTTAGGGCGTGTCCAAATCCACTTTTGCTAGTTTGATGGTGGAAAAAAGGGTCTGTGCGCCGGCCGCATGGTTCTAAAGGGTTGTACTTAGTGTCTTCATTAATCAGAGGGGTGTTTTGGGCGTAACATGCAATCAACCAATCAGAGTGTCATCTCCCATTCCCTTTAAAAGCCAGGCGCGTTTGGACCTTGGAGCATTGCTATTATGATGGAGGATTTGCACCGTAATATTTTTATTTTTAATCTTCTGCATGTGTGTGCTGCTGTGGGTCCCTGTGTGTGTAACAAGCATAGTGTGTGTGCGCTGTGCATAAGCCTAGGCACATTTTACTAATGCGCTGTTAAAATAACAATAAAAATGCTGCACTATTGACTTTAGACCAGGTTTTTGTTGGTCAGTGGCGTGATCACTTCCCGCTGCCTCAAGATAGCAATACGCCAAGAATTTAGCTGAACACACCTCCCTGTAAAACCAGCACACCCATGGGCGCAAAGATGGGCGCAGGTGCATTTGCTATTTACTGTAAATGACGTGGGCACTGGACGGTCTTAAAATAGCAAAAACACTTGCGTCGGGCTTTGCGCCGCGCTGCGCCGGGTGCAAGATAGGGTCCTTTGTGTATAAGTGATTAATGGAAACAACAATCTTTGAAGGTGGTCCGGTCCAGTAGCTGCAATGTGATGTTAATGGGAAACTGTGCACCATATATTTCCGTCCACTAAAAGTTCTGTTGTTGCCGCTGACAGACTCAGATTATTATTCTAAGTGTCTGACAACATTATGGAAAGGATCCCTGCAGAGATAGACCTTTTTGTTAAAGAGTAAGATCCTTTTTGTTTAACATGATGTAACATAACATGACGTAACATAACATAATGGCTCCGAATTCACAATCACCAAACTCACCAGACTCCATTTAAATAAACAGTAATTTTATCGTCATAAAACACACTTCATTCAAAGTCAACAGAAACCCAAAAAAAAGCTCGTCTTGGTTCATCTTTCCACTGTTCCAACAATCACTACTCTGGTTTGGTTTAATTCACCCATTTAAATGTGAAAATATACTGGCTCCATATACGCTAAAAGTCCTGATTATTTTTACATTGAGTACAGTGGGTTTGGCGACGGTGATTTCAGAGCTGTTTGTGGTTAAACAAATAGGATCTTACTCTTTAACAAAAAGGTCTATCTCTGTAGGGATCCTTTCATAATGTTGTCAGACACTTAGAATAATAATCGGAGCCTGTCAGAGGCAAAAACATTTACTGACGGTGAACATTTGCCCTATATGGTGACATTGAAGCCTGGTTTGCGGCTGCCGGTTACAGTGTTCATGCTCAATACTAGACCAATTTCAAAGATTACCTTTCAAATTAGTCACTTAGACACCAATGCGTGGGAAAATAGGTTAAAAAACACCTTTAACCATTACTGTCTAACTTGTTTTGAATATGTCAAAATAGTTCCTGGAAAGTGTCAAAGGCTCTTCATTTCAATAATAATTTGCCTGCATCAGGATATATGAGTGCATGTGAACCAGCTGAGTATGTGCCTTATCATGCCACATTCAGGTGTGTCTGTGTAAACCAATACACTTGGGTGTATACTCACATTTCCCACTCCTTTGCTGATGATTGCCAGCTCAGTGGGCTGGTAGACTGAACTCCGCAGCTGACCGGTGTAGCCGCTGTATGGAGACACCGGCTTGGACCCTGTAATGGACAGACAGAGACAACACAACGCATGCCATTATTCTAAACAAGCCCTCTGAGTGATATCTTTAGGGCCTTTTAAGTGCTATCATTCCTCTGGCAACAATCTCTTAAATCTTTATATTACAATCACTGAAGATAAGCAGCACTTCATCAGCCAAATGAGAGCCTGAGGCTGCTCTGTCCTTTATCTGTCGTTTGTGATTTCAGTGATGTATCCTGTAGAAACACCCAGTAGCGATGGATGTGAGAGATGACTTTGTCACATTTTGCAGATCCAAGCGTCAACTATTTTTCCCTTCGGATGAAACTGTTGCCACACCTCAGTTTCCGTGGGAACAATGCAAACATGAGGTGTGATGTTGCTGGTGGGAGTCGGAGTGGCAGTGTTTACATGTGGGATAGGGAGCCTAGACACTCATTAACAGGAGTGATTCAGAGAACTCATTACCTGACTGCAACTCTGGGGAAAGCAATGTGACCAGAAGGTTGGTCGGCTTTTTTCTGTCCTGGTGCTGGTGACAAATATTACTGACTTTTTAGTCATACCTCACAATATGAGGAAAGAAGTTAACTATCTAGGGAGTTAACTGGGGAGTTAATGATTAAGGCTGAGGTCAAATTCTGTATCATAAACTCAGATCTGAGCATTTTCACACAACAGCTGTGCGAACAGCGTTTAGGGTTCATCAAGAATTGAAAACTTTATGTTTTGTATGATGTATGATCATGAATCTTTAGTTTCAGTAAGGTGTCAAACATGTTAGATAATGTCTATACGTAAATTGGTCACTGGGCAGCAAGGCTGTTTATCAGAGTTCCTAAAAATTAGGGCTGCAACTAACGATTATTCATTGTCGATAATTCTGTTTATTTTATTGATTAATCGATTAGTTGTTTGGTCTATAAAATGTCCTAACATGACGTCCTCAAATGTCTTATTTTGTCCAGAACTCAAAGATATTCAGTTTACTGTCACAGATGAGTGAAGAAACTAGAAAATATTCACATTTAACAAGCTGGAATCAGAGAAGATTTTCTTTTTTTTCTATAAGACAATGACTCAAATCGATTAATCGATTGGCAAAATAGTTGCCGATTAATTTAATAGTGGACAACTAATCAATTAATCGATTAACCTTTGAAGATTTCACAGCATAACAGCCATATTTATGTCATGTTGAATGCCAAAGATGAATCTATAAACTAACTCCAGCTGTTAGAAAGATGTTGTGGGTTCTCCCTGAATGGAAATAATCAAATATAAATAGTTGCTTTCCACATCTACACCACAGTGACACAAGCTGACAGACAGGTGAAAAAACACTCAGAGTCTACTTCATCATCTATGATTATCCACTGACTCCACAAGTAGCCCTGATGATCAGCAGCGTGCTGGGACGCGACAGACTTAAGTGCTGAGCTTTGTGTTTTTACTGCATCAGCTCGAGACTTGAACAGCAGCATATCACATTCTGTGGGGTCAGCATGTAGATGCAAAACAACCTTTTCAGGACATTTTGCAAGGTAATCGGTCTGTTGGGATGTTTTTGTGGTCTTGAAATTTCAATCATCACGCATCTGTAAAAGGTCATTCTGTATATTCTGTGATATTCTAATGCACAGCCATTGCAAGGACAAATAATGGAGTGTACAATGTTACCAGACGTTCCCCCGACAAACCGTGGGTCCAAAAAGTGTCTTTGAGAAACCAAATCTAAAGTTACAAACAGCGACATCACACCGTCGTGTCGACTGACTGCTAGTTTGGGTGGTGTCATTTTCTTTAGTCTGTGGCCCAACAGGTAAATTAGCTTTCCAAGCTAACATTAGTGAAAGTGTTGACATATGAAAGCATCAAACATGTAATTTAGATGAAGGACATGAGAGTATATCCAGTTATTCATTGTCCCAGTTTGATGAGTGCTGTTAAATTGTATGTATGGGATGCAGTTTTCTACACGGAAGTTATTGTAAACATACATTGCAATTGGGTCTATAAAGATGAAATAAACAACATGTGATGCTGACTGTACCTTGGTTGGTCTCATCCATAGAGAAAGCCTTATTTTCCATGAACATGTTCTGGGAGCTCTGCTCCTTCAGGATGGTCTCGTAGCCGACTCCTCGGCTCGGGTACATATCTTGCCCGAGGCTTTGCTGGCTTTCATCGTCGCTGGTCAAACTGCAAATGTCAGGAATGGTGTAGAGGATCAGGAACACCCATGCGTTCGCCACCAAAGCGATGGCCAAGGTGGGGTCATCCCATGTGGGGCCCCCTGTCTTCCCATTCCCGTAGACGTACATGACGATCCACGCCACCCAAATACCCACTGAGAACAAGCTGGTTAGAAGGATGAAGGCGCCGTCCTTCTTCCACTTATTGTGTTTGCCTGCCATGACGGTCAGACTTGCCACCACTACAGCGAGGATCAGGGTCATCACGTAGATCAGCGCCATGACGAAGTCCTCGTTGGCGATGTTGCAAGGCGTGGCCGTGGCTCTGCTAGTTCCGGCTGTGGCGTTGAGTGGCCCCTGTGGGTGGCGCACCACTGTGATGATCAGCCACTCCGTGTTGATGACTACCTCCACCAGCCATAGCCCCAGTGCCCCTAGACATAAGACCCAGGCTCGGGGCCCATTGTCCCGCCTGGCGAGGATGTTCAGCCTCACGCACTGCATCAGGAGGCAGGCGAAGCAGCCGCCAAACAGCACCCCGAAGAGGAACCTCCGCGAGGCGCAGGTGGAGAAGTCCCTTCCCACGATGAAGGCGAAGGTCAGGCAGAAGAGACCGGCGGTGCAAATCAGGAACCAGGTGTTGAGGGCCACCGATCTCTTGCGGTTCTTGTCTTGCGTGAAGGGCACGTTGGCCAGCAGCGAGATGAAAAGCACAAAGGAGAAGACAATGCCAGCCGCCGCCAAGGCCTCCAGCACGATGCCCCACACGGCATTCAGGTCACAAAGGTTGTAATAGAGGGAGTTCAAGTTAGGGCCGCAACCAGTAACGTTGGCAGCCATGGCTACTGGGATCCTTACAGCACCTGTTCAGACAGACAAACAGGGAGAGTCTGAGAAACGTCCGATGATGGATCTTAACAAAGACTCAAAGACGTCACCAATGCTGGACTACAGAACGTACACCCAATTAAGCAAATATTACACTTACATGAGTCAGTATACACACAGCAACACCTGGGATTCAAACCTTTGTTGTGATGTTTACACAAAAATTATGCCATAAGGAATTACTCAACTAGCCACTAAAAATGTCAGAGGAACGTCACATTCTTGACTTTTCCCCCAACTTTGATGTTAATCATTAATCGAGTCCGTCGACAAATATTGTTTCTGTACATATACGATAACATCTGAGTCAAAGAGGTGAAAGTGCATTAAACCTAAAGTGCATTAAACCTAAAGTGCATTAAACCTAAAGTGCTGCGGGTTGAACTGTAGTTTAAATGATGCACATATCAAATGAAAAAGTGGCACATTACTGGTACTTTTATGATTTTATTGAGCATAAATCAGAGTGGAACTTTGTCATTATCTGTACAGTTCCTGTTTTGTCTCTATTTGCTGTGTCTGGCTCTTTTTGTCCCCGTCAGATTGAATTACTCTGAACCGAGGACAGTCTATGAGCCAAATCGATAAAAGTGTGTGTGCGGACTTCCACTCTTTCGAACTTCTGTGACTCAATCACGACAAGGATCTTTCTGGATCAACGAAATCAACCTTTTCTGATTCTCCACGAACCCAGATTTGGTTGGTCCCTTTGTTGTGTGGCTTTGGGAGTGCTGCCATCAGTCCCTCATAATAAACTAATTATATGGGTGCGACCTCTAATCACACGCACAGTATTGAAGCTGCTCCAGTGTTCTTTTTTAGATTCCAGGCCTGTCAAACAGAGAAACAGAGACCTGCGGGAGACTCTGTATTAACACAGGTCCCACTCTTTAGTCAGTTCACCCTTTGTTATCATCAAAAGCTCAAGGACTAACCGTTTGATGGCATGTTTGCAATTCCTGAATGCTCAAGGTAGGACCACAAGGCAGACTTTCATTCCAGTATGAAACAAAAAAATGAACAATCAAGGCAGCGGTTTGGCTTTCCAAATATCTCAACAGGTTCATGTTAAGCTAAAGTAGATGAAAATAAGACTAAAGACTCCCAGCTGGGAAGACTTTGCCTGACTCATCAAACTGAGACCTTTCTTTGTTTTGTGTTTATACAAAAAATGCAGAGATAAAGCCTTCATATGGAAAGTGAAACCTTTGATTCCTAGAATACTTAATCAAAATCCAAATAAAATGAATCAAATAACAATGACTAACTTTACATACACACTAATGTTCCACTAATATTCATAATTTAACAATATTCCAAATTTACATTTTGGATATTCCGAATTAGGCCTTATTCCAAATGTAGCATTTTCCGATTAAGACATGTGTAATAGGCCAATATTATTCTGGTTTTAGGAGCATTTATTGGACATGTATACATGTATGGTCGTACAAGTCGACATATACATATAAATATCTGATTGCTTGAATTTGTTGATGAAAACCATGTGTGGTAATGTATAACAATATTGAGGGGGTGGCGCATTGTGATGCATCGTGACATCGAAACAATTTGAACCGTTGACAGGATAACCGTAGTCGTATCGAATCGTGAGACCAGTGAAGATTCACACCCCTGCTAATTATCATGTCTTCTGAAATATGGCTGGTCAAAACCTTTGAGCCGACGTGATTGACAATCTACAGTCCCATTAATACTGGGTAAACTCCAACCTCTGATAAAGATCAAAATGTGTGGGGCAGCCTCCAGCTCACCCCGTAGAGTGTGCGGCCCCATGTAGGCTGAGTCCTTTGCAGCGGCCCGGGTTCGAATCCGGCCTGCGGCTCTTTGCTGCGTGTCACCCCCTCTCTTTCTCTCCCCCCTTTCCTGTCTATCCACTGTCACTATCGCATAAAGGGAAAAGATCAAGATGTGATTGAAAGCTCATCAACAGCTACTGAATGAACCTTTGTGGGCAGATTGTTAGATGTCTTACTGTTAATCCAATCACACAGAAATCAACACAATGTTTGGAGACCTCAGACTCCCATTTAGTAATGTGCAGTCATCAAAGTAAAAGTAAAAGTACTAATACCACACTGTACAAATACTCCGTTACAAGTAAAAGTCCTGCATTGAAAATCTTACTTAAGTAAATGATGTAAGCATCATCAGGAAAATTTACTTAAAGTATTAAAAGTAAAAATACTCCCATTTTTAGAAACTGGAAACGATCCAAACAGTTCTGTCAAACAACTAAGTGTTTGATCGGTCTAATCACTTCAGCTGGACTTGTAGGCTTATATATGGGTAGTTTAATTTATAATAATAACTAATAATAAAAAGCTTAACTTTTAAATGAACTAGTAACTAAAGCTGTCAGATTAAAATAGTGGAGTAAAAAGTACAATATTTCTTTCTTAAAGTTAGTGGAGTAGAAGTAGAAAGTGGCATGAAAAGAAAAGTACAAGTACTTCAAATTTGTACTTAAGCACAGCACTTGCGTAAATGTACTTATTACTGACATTCCACCACTGATAATGTGAACAACTGAAACACAATATAATGTAAACTGGAATTATGTTTTGTAACTTGTTGAGGGGCCGGCATCCTGTACTTAAACGCAAAATGAAACCAAACAACTCACAGGGTTTAGAAGAATAATATAATATAATAATATGTCACACAGCTCATTTTTGTCCCAGGGGTTCCCTAGAACCGTGGTTTTCAAAGTGGGGGCCGGGATCTATAATTCCATCCATAAGCAACACAATGACAGAATGTGTGACTATTTTAGGTCACACTTTCTGTAAAAAAACAAACATCTAAAAGCAAAAATCCTATCAGATCCTTATCAAATGGGGGTCCAAGGTCGAATTTGTGTCAGTTGGTTTGTGCTTGATGTGAAAAAGTTTGGAAACCAATTCTCTAGAAGCTGTATCCGGCCCTGGATGAACAAATCAATCTCATCTATAATATTTTCATATTCATCAGTTTTGCTCCGTTTCTGTGGCTTTCATACAAAACACACAGCTGCAGCTGGGGATGATTGATGATAATGTGCACACAAAGATTTTACTTTTTTCCCTCAAAAAAGTGCAGTTATGACACATCTATGCTGTATTCCTCCTCACTACAGCTATGTACACTTTAGCTCATTTAAGCAGCAGATCTGTTCTCGCATCAATTTATCATAATCATTTATGCATTTGAACCATTAAACGCAGATTCACACACACACACACACACACACACACACACACACACACACACACACACACACACACACACACACACACTTCACGATGTTTTCAGAGGCATAAATGACCATTACACACTTTAACCTGCATGTAAACATGATATAATAAGATCCTGTGTTATCGGACACTTCCTCTGCTCCTTTAAAATGGACAGAAATAGCACAAAGTGTAGTTATTGCGCACTTAAAGTAGCCTGTATTTTTAATAAAACGCATCAACGCGATCATATTGAAAATGTTGATTTAAGCTTATGTGAATATAGGCCTATCTCTACATACAGACAAACATACTCAAGTCTTAAAACCAGAAGCAGATAATTCGCCTGATTTTAAGAATATTAACACACTAATGAGTCTGAAGAGTTAACTAGCCTACCTGTATGTTGTCAGCAGACTTCACCTCTCAGCTGGTTGTTGATCTCTGAAACGCTTCTCCACCTGCTCCAAACGGCGCCAAATCACCAAAAAGAAGAAAAAAGGGAGAGAGAGAGAGAGATACAACACACAAAAAGTGTCTGGTCTCGGAAAATCTCATAGAAAACCTCATCCGACTGGTTTACAAACCAGTTCACGACAAATCAAATGGAAAATAAAAAGTTTACGGGAGCGCTTTCCAACGATCGGACTGCTGGGGTCTCTCTCTCTCTCTCTCTCTCTCTCTCTCTCTCTCTCTCTCTCTCTCTCTCTCTCTCTCTGCCTTTCTCTCCTCTGTCTCTCTGTCTCTCAAACTCTCTCTTGCGCACGCATACAGGCAGCGCCACGCGCACGCGCGCGCGGACACACACACACACACACACACACACACACACACACACACACACACAGACAGCTATAGTGAGCAAGCTGTGTGTGTGTGTGTGTGTGTGTGTGTGTGTGTGTGTGTGTGTGTGTGTGTGTGTGTGTGTGTGTGTGTGTGTGTGTGTGTATATGTATAAGTGTGTTCTTGTTTAACTATATTCATGGGGTCCAAAAACCAGGAGTCCAGTATACTTGTGGGGTCCCGACAGCTTTGTGGGGCCAAAATGCTGGACCCCACAAGTTTAAAGGTCTGTTTGAGGGTTAAGACTTGGTTTTAGGATTAGGGTTAGAATTAGGTTATGGTTAGGGTGAGGGTAAGGGTTAAGGTTAGGCATTTAGTTGGGATGGTTAAGGTTAGGGTAAGGGGCTAGGGAATACATTATGTCAATGACGGGTCCCCACAAAGATAGTGCCACAAACCTGTGTGTGTGTGTGTGTGTGTGTGTGTGTGTGTGTGTGTGTGTGTGTGTGTGTGTGTGTGTGTGTGTGTGTGTGTGTGTGGAGTGCAAGTGGTGCATGGGGACATCTGGTGGTGAAAAAGGTTAATTCCAGCAGCAGCATTTGGAGATTTATCAACATGAAGGGGGCAGTAAAGTACAAAGGAACCACGAATACTGTAACAGTGTATATGAAGAATCTCAATCCTAAATACTATGAATCCATTTTTCTCCATGATATGCTTGAATCAGTGACTGTTTTGTAAGAAAAAGTCTCATAGAGTACATCATTTTGTCACTTTTATGATAAAAATAATAATAAACTTAATTATAGAGAACTTTTCATACAGGATATGTGGCTGAAATTGCTATAGACAATACATTTAGACAATAAAAATGATCTAGATGATAAATAAGTGAAAGTAACAGAAAGTGCAGAACCACTACCGTTACAAATACGATTTGTATTACTGTGGGCTTTAACACTCATGTTGTCCTCGGGTCAATTTTGACCCGTTTTCAAAGTTTCTATATCATAAATTTGGGTTTCTTTTAACCAAATTGCCCCAAAATAACATGGATGGTTCCATAAGACGCTCTTCACAAAGGAAATTAGGGATCAGATCTCTATTTTCATAGAATTTCCATTGTTGTATTCAATTTAATAGCATTATCCTGACTAAACTTTGACAGATCTGTGATGATCCATTACCTTCATCCCTCTGATCTTAACCATTAGTCCAAATCATTCATCATTTCTGCTTTTTTCTTACACAAAAATTAGAACATTTCATATAAATGAGGTTTATTGACCATTAATTCCAAAAATATGTGTAAAACTAGTGCAAATAAATAGATCTAGTGGTTAATATACTGGTGTTAATGGAAAAAAAAGTGCCAAAAATGTTGAAATAAGCAACAAAAACGTAAAAACAGTGTCTAAAAGAGTGTTAATTTTGACCTGGGAGGACAACACAAGGGTTAATGACAATGTGGTGAAAAGTTGGTCCAGCTGGTGAGCCGAGGAACAGATCCAGGTCCAATAGCATCGCCATGTGGCCACCTACAAAGCACTTTAACTTTTACAGTAGCTGTTAAGACTACTTTCTTCGCTTCTCCAGAAATTGTTATCCAATCTTTTTGAGCCTGGAAAAAAAAGTAAATCATTATCTATTTTGTATTCCAGTTTCTTGTAGGTGTGGCCTGACTTAAACTGACATAATTCCTCCTGTGTTTTCCCTCCCTTTTCTGTGTCTGGACTTGTTTTGTCTGTTTGTGGGCGCCACCTTTGTTCTGGGCGTCTGGCAGAGTGACACCCCTGACGGTCTTTTCCAATCAACTATCCTGCTCAAAGACTCCCAGTGTTCTGATGTTCGCTGCCATCTTTGCAAATAACTCTGGAAAAGATGGTGTTAAAACTGAATCTACAACAAACTGGACTAATAACAAGAATGTAAGGAATATAATAAGCGGATACAGTAAGCGGTACAGTAGGTGTAAGCGGATACAGTAGGTGGATACAGTAGTAATGCTCTGACTGGTTGCAAGTCGCCATTAAAAGAAGAAGAAGAAAAAGAAGAACGTTGACTGCCAGATTATTCCTATCAAGTGGTAGAGTTCTACGGCCAACTTAAAAAAATATAACACATAGTTTTTAGGCCTATATTTGATAGACAGCCCAGATATGAAAGGGGAGAGTGAGAGAGAGAGGAAATGACATGCAGCAAAGGGCTGCAGGTCGGATTTGAACCTGCGGCCACTGCTGGGTTTCACTGGCCAGTTTTGATTATCGCCCCTCTAAATTACGCCTATGGCCTAACCCCTGAAATGCTGCTTTTATCTAAAACACACACATGTACATTTTTCCTTTCCCATACCAGGATTTTATGTTGATAAGACGGCTTACCCTCACTGCACATATTATGACGACTATTACGATGTGTTGCACAACGGCAGTGTGCAATTTTGTTGGCTAGTTTCTGGATGCAACAAGAGCATGTCCATGCAGGGTGATGCAACAGTCTGTGGCTGTGTACTTTATGTCTGTATGCACTATGTTGTGTTGCAGATATTGTTTGTTTGTCAAAGACAAATCTTATCTTATCTTATCTTATCTTGTCTTTTCTGTGTCACAAAACTCCAACCACCAACCACGTAACCTGGATCTCAACAACTACTCACATGCCTGCATATGTATATCCATGTTATTTTGGGGCATTTTGGTTGTTAGGAAACCCATATTTCTGATATAAATAACTTTGAAAACGGGTCAAATTTGACGCGAGGACAACACAAGTGTTAATGTTAAAGCTGGGGGAAATGTGTATAAAATGATGCACAAAAACATTAAGATTCTTTTGCACTTGATGGAACCATAACAAACATGGAGTCTTGAGCTTGACGCCCCCTTTTACCCCCCCAACCCATGGCATTTCCAGCTACTTAAAGGGGTAAAAAGGGGGGGGGCTGAAATTTGTAGGAGCTAAGAGGCCAACAGTCTGACTCGAGACGTTGTTGCGCAATTCCACTTTGTACCAAGTCCTAATGTTTAAACTCAGGGTTCAGGAATTTGTCTTGTTCTCTTGAAACCGAGCCGACATTAGAAGTGGAGTTTTTGGTTTTTATGAGGTTTTTGGTCAATGATTAAAGGACCAGTCCACCTAGGGAACAGCTCCTCCTGCTCTTTATAATGCTCTTCCAGTTTTACTCGCACTCACACTCGTTGCTCAAGAGCTCATTATTTCTGCTTCATGTCCCTCAGCGAGGCCTCTAGCTGACCTCTGCAGAGTGGACAGTTTCTCTTTTTTCAGCTCCTCCATATGTCTCCCACTGATAGGATGTCCGGCTTTCAGCTCTCCATTCATCCTTGAGCTCATCCCACATTAGGTCACGGTTTTCTTATATTGACCCGATTCACCGTCTCCTTGAACCAAAACCCCAGAGAGACATTAAAGATCTTTTGCAGATAGTCCTTCATTCTGTAACTCTGCAAGAACTCACTCGTCATCAGACTTTTCTATTATGCATTAATGCAGTACTATATCTCCCAATGATTGCAATAATCTGTATAATAAATCAGAAAAACATCTTCAACACTAAGGGCCCTATCTTGCACCTGGCGCAGCGCAAAGCACGACGCAAGTGTCTTTGCTAGTTTAAGACCAACGCAGTTGTCAATTTCCCATTCAGCGCCCGCGTCGTTTAAATAGCAAATGCACCTGCGCCCATCTGTGCACCCATGGGCGTGCTGGTCTTACAGGGAGGTGTGTTCAGGTGCATTCTTGGCGTATTGCTATCTTGAGGCAGCGGGAAGTGATCGCGCCATTGACTAACAAAAACCTGGTCTAAAGTCAATAGTTTCTTATTTTAACAGCACATTAGTAAAATGCTATTAGGCTCGTGCACAGCACGCACACACTATGCTTGTTACACACATACAGGTAAGCGCAGCAGGACATAAACATGCAGTAGAACATAAACATGCAAAAATAAAAATATTACGGTGCAAATGCGCCATCATAATAACAATGCGCCAAGGTCCAAACGCGCCTGGCTTTTAAAAGGAATGGGAGATGACACTCTGATTGGTTTATTGCATGTTACGCCCAAAACACACCTATGAATTAATTAAGACACTAAGTACAACCTTTTACCTTTTACCCTTTTGAACCATACGCCCGGCGCACGGACCCTTTTTTCTGCTGTTAAACTAGCAAAAGTGGATTTGGACACGCCCTAAACGCACCTGCGCCAGGCACTACACGGCGTGCGCTTAGATTTTTAAAATAGGGCCCAAAGTGATATATGTCCTCTGTCCTACACCTGGGTGTGAATTAATCTACAGAATCACAGACTCACCTGATGCACAGTATATCCTGGGCTGCGCTTCTCTGTGACTGCACATTATAAAATAAACTGCACCGATCCTGTGTTGAACAGGATATGTTTTTAAGTACGTCATTTAAGTGTCCATTTTCTATATTTCAATCAGGAGAGACTTCGTTGCAGATATGCAAATATTTATTGAAAATAAGCATAATATGAAATGTACATTTTTGGGGATTAGAGTCCATCATTAAAAATATTTAAAGGGGTATAGAAGCCAACATATTCCCCCAGATGGAGCCTAGACACTGGTGATGGCGGGAAGGGAACGCGTAGACCGAATGAAGGACCTGTCTGCCAGAAAGGGACTCAGGTTGCAATGATTGCCGACGCCCGGAGGTGGAAGGGGAGGAGGAGGGTTGCATGTTTGCCTGAAAAGACAGCTGACAGCATGGAGAGAAGACATTTAAAGCAGGACGTCATGCTGTGATTGGATCATGAATTTCGTGGCCAATTCTGATTGGTTTACTGAAAAGTAAATGCCTCTTAACAGCTAAATAGTTTTAGGGAGAGATAATGGTGATTGCGTAATATAGAAGTCTTCCTGAAAGAATTTGCACTGAGCCTCATTTAGACAATTGCATCTGATAGGACACACTTTAACTTTTCATTTGATGCCTTGTAGTCTGGATCAATGGAAGTACATTTCCAGGCTAAAGCCTAACATCTGATGTCAGGCCTCTTTCCACTGTGTTGCCATCAAAATCCCTTCGCTACGGGAAACAACAAACTTCAAGCTTGCAAGCTCCACGCTGAAAATGGCAAGTTTTGAAGAAAATCTGGATCGTGCAACAAAGCAGGCCTGCTTGGTTCTTTCGGGGAATGATTGTAAAGACCTACAAAGAATATGTTTACGGCATTTCTAACTGAGACGTTTTTTGGGACCGATTGGTGGGATTGCTGTGGACGAAGTACACACGGAGATACACTAGTAAAAGCCAATGAGGTTCCAGCTAATTTAAATAGCTCGTTATGTTACTGTTTTGTGTAAACAGATAACTTAATTTAATATTGTCGTGGCGTTTGGATGTTTCCTGTCAGCTGCTGAGCAGCAGGTAGAGCTCAATAGGAGCAGAGTGAGGGGACATAACCAGTTGTTTGAACAGTCACAAAGGACAGGTGGCAGGCACACAGGGGACGTGTGGCTGGTAGGGTTTACCTCACCCTCCCCTGGTCCCTCCCCTCCCTAACGGCTCTGTAGATGCTCCAGCACGGCTCCATTAAACTTTAATCAAAACCTGCTCCTACATCTTAGCGTCACATTACAGTCCTTAACTGTTTGCGTCAGTCATTTCTCTGACTCCCCGCCGTCTTAACCAGTGTAAGGTCACCACTGCTACACGCTCTCTCACACCCCCCTCTGATGATGTCAAGCAGCAGGAGACGACTTCAAAGAAACAGTTTGCATCTACATCTGCGTCCGGACTCTCAGAACTCAGTGTGGGACGACGGCGGGGCGACGTGAGCAGATTGACACAGGGGGACGAACACTGTGTCTGTTACTGTTACAGTACACACAATGAGGACTGGAGAGCGATGAGAGCAGGCAGGTGGCTTACATTGGAAACTTCAAAGCTGAATAGGTGGGCAGAGGAGATGTATACAAGGGGGTAACTTTGGATTCAACATTGGGGGGTTGACATCTCCACTTTTGAGGAAAATAGAAATTGTTAGTGTATCAAACACTTCATTTTTTATATATATATATATATATATATATATATATATACACACTGTAGTTTAGACTGCATTGTTGAGAGAGGCATTAAAAATGTTTGTGATACAGAAAGATTTCACTGAATGAAGTTAGAACGCTTTGAAGTTCTTTGTAATGAATGATTGCAAATATGAAAGCTGCTTTTTTACACTTGGGGGCACAAGAACTATAAAATAATAGTGATAATGGACAAACAGCTGTGACATCTTATCGCATTATTAAGTTGTAACCTGTTAGCAAACAATTGACAACATTAGCATTCATATGGAGTTGTGTATGTGTCCATCTGATGATTCTAAATCCAATATTAACTCTCCTTTTAATTCAATTCAATTCAATTTTATTTATAGTATCAAATCATAACAAGAGTTATCTCGAGACACTTTACAGATAGAGTAGGTCTAGACCACACTCTATAAAGCCCCAACAATTCCAATAGTTCCCCCAAGAGCAAGCATTAGCAGTGGCTATTGCGACAGTGGCGAGGAAAAACTCCCTTTTAGGAAGAAACCTCGGCAGACCCAGACTCTTGGTGGGCGGTGTCTGACGGTTGGGGTTATGACGGTACAGGATGTAGCGTGGCACAGCAGAGCATGGATGGACGCGGTGGACGCAGCAGGACGTAGCCGAGCTTTGCAGGGAATCGCAGAGCGTAGCAGGGTGTAGCAGGTCCATAGCCACAGCTGCACCCAAGACCCAGGTCTTGGTGTCGCCCTAATCCGAGGTGATGTTCTGGTTGAAGAGCAGAGGACTCTGGGGAGTAAACTCCCCAGAGCTAGGTGAGTAACAAGCACTTCTGAGACAGGATGTGCATAAAAGGAAACAAAAGAAAAGAGCGTGTCATAAGAAGGAACTTCCTCGGCAGTCTAGAATTATAACAGCATAACTAGGAGAGGCACTATATTATTGATTATACGATAGGTAAATCTGATGACTGTAAAGAGAAGCAGAGAAAAGCAGGGGTGCTGTGTCTGCAGCTATACACCCTGCCCCGCCGGTCTAGGCGTTCACTGCAACTCCTCACTCCCTAACTATAAGCTTTATCAAAGAGGAGAGTTTTCAGTTTAGTCTTAAATGTAGCGACGGTGTCTGCCCCCCGAACCCAGATTGGGAGCTGGTTCCACAGGAGAGGAGCCTGATAGCTGAAGGCTCTGCCTCCCATTCTACTTTTAGAGACTCTAGGAACCACAAGTAACTCTGCATTCTGGGAGCGTAGTGCTCTAGTGGGACAATAAGGTACTAAGAGGTCCTCAAGATATGAAGGAGCTTGACCATTTAGAGCTTTATAGGTCAGAAGAAGGATTTTAAATTCAATCCTGGATTTTACAGGAAGCCAATGGAGAGAAGCTAATACAGGAGAAATATGATCTCTTTTCTTAGTTCTTGTCAGAACACGCGCTGCAGCATTCTGGATCAGCTGGAGAGTCCTAACGGACTTATTTGAGCATCCTGATAATAAGGAATTACAGTAGTCCAGCCTGGAAGTAACGAATGCATGGACTAGTTTTTCTGCATCGTTTTGAGATAGGATGTTCCTAATTTTAGCAATGTTACGAAGGTGAAAAAAGGCTGTTCTAGAGGTTTGTTTTAGATGGGCGTTAAAGGATAGATCCTGGTCAAAAATAACTCCTAGATTTCTGACAGTAGTACTGGAGGCCAGGGCAATGCCATCCAGAGTAATTATATCTTCGGCTAATGAGGTTCGTAGGGGTTTGGAGCCCAGCACAATAACTTCGGTTTTGTTTGAGTTTAACATCAGGAAATTGTAGGCCATCCATGATTTTATATCTTTAATGCAAGCTTGAAGTTTAGCTAGCTGGCTGGTTTCGTCTGGCTTGATTGACAGATATAATTGGGTGTCATCCGCATAACAGTGAAAGTTAATTGAGTGTTTCCTAATAATATTGCCTAGAGGAAGCATATATAAGGAGAATAGAATTGGTCCAAGCACTGAGCCTTGAGGAACGCCATGGTTAATTTTAGCGTAATTGGAGGGTTTATTGTTAACATTAACAAATTGCGATCGATCAGAGAAGTAGGACTTAAACCAGTTTAGTGCGATTCCTTTAATGCCAACTAAATGTTCCAGTCTCTGTAAGAGGATGGTATGGTCAATAGTATCGAATGCAGCACTAAGATCTAATAAGACAAGTACGGAGACAAGTCCTTTGTCTGATGCAGTTAGAAGATCGTTAGTGATTTTCACCAGTGCCGTCTCTGTGCTATGATGCTTTCTAAATCCTGACTGAAAGTCCTCAAATAAGCTATTGCTATGTAGAAAATCACATAACTGATTAGCGACTACTTTCTCAAGGATCTTGGAGAGAAAGGGAAGGTTAGATATAGGTCTATAGTTGGCTAAGACCTCAGGATCGAGGGTGGGTTTTTTCAGTAGAGGTTTTATCACAGCTACTTTAAATGACTGCGGTACATAACCTGTCAATAAAGACATATTTATCATATCTAGCAATGAAGTGTTAACCACGGGTAACGCTTCTTTAAGTAGCCTCGTTGGGATGGGGTCCAAGAGACAGGTAGATGGCTTTGCTGAAGAGACCTTTAGCATTAATTGTTGAGGGTTTATAGGATAAAAGCAATCTAAGTATATGTCAGGTCTAGTCGTTCTTTCTAGCAGTCTGTCAGTTAAAGGTGACCCATTAGAGGTTGGGGGAAAGAGGTGATGAATAGTATCTCTAATTGTTATAATTTTATCGTTAAAGAAACTCATGAAGTCGTCACTACTCAGAGCTATAGGAATAGATGGCTCAATAGAGCTGTGGCTATCTGTCAGCCTGGCTACAGTGCTGAAAAGAAACCTTGGGTTGTTCTTATTTTCTTCTATTAGTGATGAATAGTAGTCTGATCTGGCCTTTCTTAGGGTCTTCCTATAGGTTTTCAGACTGTCTTGCCAGTCTAAATGAGATTCTTCCAGTTTGGTGGAACGCCATTTACTTTCAAGTTTGCGCGAGATTTGCTTTAATTTACGAGTTTGGGAGTTATACCAAGGTGCTAGTTTCCTTTGCTTCATCGTCTTCTTTTTAAGGGGAGCAACAGAGTCTAAAGTAGTCCGTAGGCAGGCCGTAGCATCGTCTACGAAATGATCAATTTGAGAGGGACTAAAGTTTACAAAAAGATCCTCTGTTATATTACGGCACGTTAATGAGTTTAGTGCTGTTGGAATATCTTCCTTAAATTTAGCTATAGCACTGTCAGATAGGCTTCTAGCGTAGAAGCTTTTATCTAATTTCGTATAATCGGGTAGTAAGAATTCGAAAGTTATTAAGAAGTGGTCTGATAATAAAGGATTTTGCGGGAATACTATTACGTCTTCAATTTTGATGCCATATGCCAGCACAAGGTCAAGGGTGTGGTTAAAACAGTGCGTGGCCTCGTGCACACTCTGACTGAAACCAATTGAATCTAGTAGTGAGTTGAAAGCAGTACTAAGGCTATTGCTGTCAACGTCCACATGGATATTAAAATCACCTACAATAAGTACTTTGTCTGATTTTAGGACTACACATGATAAAAACTCTGAGAATTCCGATAAAAATTCACAATATGGACCTGGTGCTCGGTAGACAACAACAAATATAATTGGCTGTACTGTTTTTCATGTTGAATGCTGAAGGTTAAGAACGAGATTTTCAAAAGAGTTATAATTTAGTTTAGGTTTAGGATTAATTAACAGGTTTGAGTCAAATATGGCTGCAACTCCCCCTCCTCGGCCTGAGCCTCTAGGAATTTGAGTATTAATATGAGTGGGAGGAGTGGCTTCATTTAGACTGACATAATCTTCATGGCCCAGCCAGGTTTCAGTTAGACAGAATAGATCAATTTGATTATCGGATATCAATTCGTTTACTAGTATTGCTTTAGAAGACAGAGATCTGATATTTAGTAGACCGCATCTAATTTTCCTATCCTGTTCTATCATTGCAGTGGTTTTAGCTCTGGTTTGTTCCCCACCAACTACAGAAAAACATATTTAGCTGTTCAGCTGTTAAATCCTCCACTATGTTCACCAGCTAGTCTCTAAATGTGTCTGTTGTTTGCTGCTGAGCAGGCAGTGTACAGTGAGTTGCCCTAAAACCAGAAATTAAGCTAAAAGAGGCTAAAGCCGGAGATGTACTGCTTTTTAACCACGCGTTTGCATAGACTGGCTGCGCCGTGACAGACTTGTACACATACTTGCTTATGTATTATGTGTTACTGGAGGATTTCACCCGAGGGCACATCAGAGAAGTCCGTAGATACTGCATAGATCTTCTGGATTTGCATAATACATAACCATGACGACACTAAATGAAGCATGTTGTGACAATGGCGAGTGTCAGGGGACAATACTTGCAAGAGTCACCACCCATGGTGGCTTCACAGCTGGATAGAGTCTAGCTATGAAGCTGTCACTTTAAGCAAAGCAATCATCACAAACGCCAGATAAAAGTATAAAACTGACATATCCAATCATTTAGAACAACTGGACTCTCCGCCAAGGTGGTTATGTTTTCAGCTCAGTTTGTCTGTCTGTCAGAAGGATTACATAACAACTATTGGCCTGCTTTTCATGACACTTGGTGGAAGGGTGTAGCATGGGCCAAGGAAGAACCCATTACATTTTGGATCAGATCCGAATAACGGGCAGGGGCAGATTATCAAATAATCGGGAAAATGAGTTCCGGACTTGGACAATTCACACTGCATTAACATTGTTGGCTAGGGCATGTCTTGGTGGAGGTTTTGCTCCCTGGACTAAACTGCACTGTGTTATTTAAAAAAAAAAATTAGGAGTTAATGTCGAGGCATTTATCCAGACTACAAAAGAAATGCTTGTTCTTCAACATCTACTCAGGCACCATTAGAAACCATCTGACAAGCCGCTACACAGAACTAATTAGTGTTGCATGCATGAAAAATCAAAGTGACAGCATCACTCCCTTTTCCCAAGGGCTTAAATTAAAAATATATACATATCAACAACAGATGTCTCTTCCAAATCTTAAAGTAATATATGCAAATGAGCTGTTAGAGGTTTAAGTGCAGATCTGTTATTTTTCACAACACTGATACAACAAGTAATACAGTAACACGGGTCATCAAATGGCAATGATGTTACATAAAAACTCCTGTTTGTAGCAAATGGAAATGTACTAGCAGTTGTCGGTGGGTGACTGTGTGCATGTTTTCGTTCATGCATGAGTGTGTGTGTGTGTGTGTGTGTGTGTGTGTGTGTGTGTGTGTGTGTGTGTGTGTGCGTGCGTGCGCGTGTGTGTGTGTGTGTGTGTGTGTGTGTGTGTGTGTGTGTGTGTTTGCGCAGACCATCAGACTAATCTGTGGTTTATTTAGCCAGAGCTGAGGCCATGTTGGGGATGTAGCGGAGGGGCTGTTTGAAGAGCAGGGTCTTCACTCTCCTGCCGCTTAAACAGCAAGCTTTCATTTAAGGCTCCATCGAGTTGCATTTCATGAAAAATAAACAACAGCTTAGCAGCTGGGGTTTTTGTGCCTGGGAGCATGCTGCAGAGACAGAGTGTGGTTTCTTTGCTCGATTGGCAATGCTCAGCAGGGCAGATTGTCTTTTGGGCATTCAGCATCTTTACACAACAGCAGACATAGCAGCCAGTTCAAATTAAAACTCTCCCTCTTGGCTGCTTCCAGAGTAGATATAATAGCAGGGTAAAGTAGGTTGAATTCAAGGCTGGGTAGATGAATGGATTACACTGACTGTAGCAGCATGCAAAATATCATTTTTCTTTCCTTCCATTTTTTCCCTAATCACCTACTAGTGATCTAACTACCGAATTAACCACAGAGAAAACAAACTGTAAATCTCTTCTTCTCAATCGTGACAATATAAAACATATTTTGTCACATTACTACCATGTATGGAAAAGAAAAAAGTGCTAAAAACAAACTTTACATTTTTTTCAAATTCTTCTGAGGAAAAATAAATAGGCTGTCATCTGATTTACATGGCCAAACAACACCCAGTGACATATTAGAATACAAAAAACATACTTCTTGTGAGTACAGTTTAGGCGACTTTAAGAAAAGCTTGAGGGCTGACTGGCAGCTGTCCACGGTCGTAGCTGGAATGCTGTGTGCGTCTCGGGGGTCAGAAGTGCTCAGGGGTCGTGGGACGATGGGTGTTTTGGATTAAGAGAAGGGGGCACAGGGTCACGAGGGCTTTCTGGTCCTGCGAGGTGACAAGGGGATGGAGTCCCGCTGCGAGCGCTTGTTGTTCCCACTGTACAGAGAGGAGATGGAGGCGTTGGTGGGAGCCTGCGGGTGAGGCAGAGCGCGGCGGGTATACAGCGGGGCCCCCCTGAGCAGCAGGACGTCCCGCACGGCGCCGCGGAAAGGCTTACTGACAAAGCAGTACAGGAAGAAGTTGACGGCAGTGTTGAGCATGGCCAGCATGTTGGACAGGTCGTAGGCCAGGTGGACACGCCAGTCCCGGTGAACCGAGGACACGTACAGGTGGTAGATGACCACCACAGTCCTGGGAGCCCACAGCACGGAGAACACGGAGGTGATGGCCAGCAGCATGGCCGTGGTTTTCCCGAGTCGTCGAGGAGGCGCAGACTTGGGCCCGCGCTCCTCCTGGCAGTGCTGCTGCGTCTTCCTCACCCTCAGCGTATGGATTATTAGAGAGTTCAGCACTAAGAAGATGCTGCAGGGCAGGAAGTAGATGATAGTCACATGCGTCCATATGAGGATGGTGTCCAGGGCTGTGGGCGGGTCGCTGTTCCTCCACATGTCCGACCACCAGAAGAAGGGCACGCCCGATACGAGAGATAATGCCAGCACCCCCGCGATGATCTTCCTGGCCCGGGCCGGGTAGCTGATCTGGCGGTGGAGGAGGGGGTGGCACAGCGCCACATAGCGGTCCACGGTGAGGGGCACTGTGGACCAGATGGAGGCGTGGTTGGCAGCGAACTCAGCGGCACTGACGGAGTGCAGCAGGAGCGTGGGGACATCGCGGTGAAAAACCGCCGTCTCCAGCAGGAAGCCGACAAAGATGATGAAGAGCTGGGAGAGAATATCTGAGCCCGTCACCGCCAAAAGGTAGTAGTACAGAGCTTTCTTGGTGCGGGATGCCAGTCTGGATAAAGCTACGGCTGTGAGGATGTTCACTGTCAGACAGATAAAGCAACAAGAGAAAATTAGATCATATGTCTGCTATTTATGATATTTAGCTGAACAAAAAAGTCTAAAATATGCCATGAAAAGGTAGCTTAACCACACTAAATCAAGTTATTGAAGAACCAGAGGCTGAATGGCAGCTACCGCTACTCTGCTAAACTAGGCTAGGCTGCCTTATTTATGTGGCTTAACAAACTAGATTAAGATGTCAGTTTATTACTAATAGCAAGTTATGAATGTAATTAAGTTAGCTGTGACCATCTAGATAGCTTGCTAGCTGTGGATGTGATACATGCAGTTTGCAGCCTGATCTCACAGCAATATGCGAAATGACCACAACCTCTAAACACTGCATTACGTGGTGGCGGCACATAATGTGTTACAAAACCACAAAAAACAATGCCAATTGAAAGTCAATTAGGATCCTTTGTCGTGGTGGACACACAAATTCTCTGTTTCAACACAGCCCTCTCCCACTCTGTGGAGGGAGGAGGACGGGGTGGATGGGTGGATGGATGGGTGGATGGACGGACGGACGGACGGATGGACCGCAGCTCGTATCCCGTGTGAAACCAAAAGTCAACATTGACTTTTTTACGTAACCCTAACCCCTAACCCTAACCCTACTTATTTTAACCCAAACAATGATCTTTTCCAAAAACCTAACCAAGGAGTTTTGTTGCCTAAACCCAAACTGTTTCTGTGGTAGTGGCACATAATTTTAACAGATTACATGCCACCACCATGTCATGCGGTGAGGGTGTGGTCATTTTTCTGTTATTATCCAGTTAGCAGTTTGGTCTGTGTATTTAGCTTTGTTTTGAAGTAATTACAATTTCATGAAACTTACACATTTCAAGAGGTTAATTATTTTCATAGGAAAAAAAAAAACTCATAAAAAGTCAGTTTCTAGTCATTTTGGAGACTGTAGGCAGAATGGATTAAGTAATCCTACCTTGTATTTGTGGGGAACAATGCTTTCATAGCAATATAAATTACAAACCATTGATTTGTCTCCTTGCAGCATATGGTATATCTCCTATATATCTTCTGCAATCTGATTTTTACATCTTGTCAACAGCAGGATATTTTCACTGGAGCATAACATCACCAGTCTTTTAAGACCCCTTCAGGCACACAGCTGTTGACTCTGACCCTCTGGCCTTTCCATTTATTTTCCTTTGGGTACAGTTACGTGACGCATCTGAACGCTCTGGTGACACGTCCGCTTATTTGTGAACACCACTCTGTCTAAATCCCTTCTGGATCAATACCAAATCACCGCCATCGACTTGGAGACGAAGCACAGTAATGAGAACATTGCCGAGGTGAACGCTGTGCATCAAAGTGACATTTATTTTCCACTTTCTGAATTATTGAGGTGACATTTTGATGCAGGGATAATTACGACAGTTGGCTCAAGGCTGGAGGGATTGATGGATGAATAAATACTCAAAGATTCAAACAAACTGAGATTATCAGATGATTAGATTGTTGTAACCTGTGAAAAGAGCCATCTCTGTTGCTTACAGTGTCACTGGTCCATTAGAGCACTGAAATGTACCTCCAACTCACGTGTGTATTGATTTCTTCTGTCCTCTGCAGATCCCACTTCTGTTAATAATAGATATCAATGCAAACTGTGACTGTGATTCAGTGCAAACGCAGCTAATGAAATCATGTAGTACATCAGTTAATATTCTGACCTTAAAATCTCAGGTCACCAAAATTACTGAGTAAAATATTTTTTACTCATGTTTCGGGCATTACTTCTGGATATTGTGGCTGAGTATTTGACATGAATTGTTTTATTAGGCTTCACAAATATCACAGGGCTTGTGGCATAAGTCCCTGGTCTTGGTAATCACAAAACTTAATATAACAAAAACTATCTCCAAATGTAGAAACTAGTCAATATGAGATTATTATTATAACCTTTATTTATTCAGGGAGGGCCATAGAGAGCAAGCTATCTTTTCAAATTACACCCTAATTACGGCACAAATAATTAATATGATCATAAAATAATACCCAAATTACAATATATAAAACATTAATGAAAGAACAATCACAAACATACAGTACATATAAACAATAAAAACTAATGAGAATCACTGATTTAGGCGAATAAGAGGGCTATTAAAAACAAGAGCAGTCCCTATGTAACACATTTTCAAGCATCATCTTGAACATCCCACTGGAACGAGTTGTTCTAATTCTAATTGATGCGTTGCGTGATAAGTCTAATGTGTGTCTGTGAGCATGTCTGATATGTTGTGTCAGTCAAATTTAGCAGCGAAGACTGATAAAGTAAGTTGTTCTGAAATTTAGGTGAAACAACCCTGCACACCGCTGTCACTACAAGACATCATGACAGTGTACCTGGTACTCCCACACAAAGCAGAATGCTGTAGTAGATGACAGGGATAAAGCCAAGGACACATTTGGACTTGGGCAGCTCCTCTGGTTTCAGGCCCAGCTCCTGGTGGCCGGACACTGTCACATTGGACCAGTCGGTCATGACCTTGGCGCTTCCCCTGGGAATGGCAGCGAAAGGCTCAGAGTTAGTGTTTTAACCAAGAAAGCAAGAAACAAAAGGGAATATTGAATGATCCTAACGAGCATTTTGTGTGTATCAAAGCCTGATATATATCTTCTACATCTGTGCCATAGAGCTCCATTGTTGTTAAAAACAACACACTGTTGCACTGGCTGACATGTTCCTTCATTAAGATGAACACTAATAATACTAACTACTAATTATCGGTATCGTATCGGCAATGAAAAACCAGTATCGGTCGATCCCTAGTTTTGACTTAATGCCACACACACCTAGACTGGGTAAACCCAGCCCAATCTGCTGGCGATTTGATTTCTCCCTGCAGCTCAGGCTGGAAACCCGCACATCTTTCTATCCTGCTTCTGTTACAATTTTGCGGGGACCAATCACAAACTGGCTTATCCACCTGGCACACTATTGGCGGGTTTAACACGATGACGATAGAGAAGCGACCAAGCAGCTTCTTGTTTACATTCAACATAGCAGCCACTGAAGCGCAGCGACCCGTTGATGCCACTGTCGCTGCTACGTCACCCGGATCATTGGTCTGATTGGTTGAAGGACTATCCAATTGCGTACAGAGTCATTTGAACTATGCCCGTTGATCACGCCTCTTGTGCAGTAGAAAATACAGAGCAGACTCCCCAGACTAATGTTCAATCTTAAAAGATTGAGCTTGGTCTGGTGAAAGCCAGACTAACACACACCATCTTGCTGCCACAAATACTCACTAGAGCACCAAATGTGGAATAATCTACTGCCAGAAATAGTTGCCAACAAATGCACAATTTCCTCCTACAGTGACCAGCTGTTTGAGTAAATTACCGAGCCTTTATAAAAAATTAAAACTACATATTTGTGAGCTGTTTTTAAAGATCTGTGTAAAAGACGGACTAACACATTGTTGGATTTGCTCTGTATTACTTAAACAGATTTAAGCTAAGGTTGAGTTAAGGTTGGGGTTTAGCAGATACAATTAAAAATACTTTGAGATCTACATCAATACATTTTAATTGAACTACTTTCATGCGAAAGAAATCTGATGAGATCAAGTCTCATCAAAACTAAACTACAATTGTTAAACTGAAATTCTGAAACTAATTATTTTAGGTGGGTTTGCAGGAGGGCTGCAACCAACAATTATTTTCATTGTCGATTAATCTGCTGATTATTTTCTCAATTATTATTTAATATCACTCATAGTTTTATTTCTGTAAGTTAACGGAATAGAGTTATCTTTTTTTTATTTTTTTAAAGATTATTTATTTTGGCCATTGGGCATATATATATATATTGATCCATGGTGAAACATTGTTTCATCTCACTATATGAAGTGTATATGGTTGAAATGACAATAAAACTTGACTTTACTTGACTTGAATATTTAAGGATGCACACGCTATACAGTATACTCTGATTTGACGATATCAAATAACGCCTTTGCAGACGATGAGCCGCTTATACTATAGCATTTTACTTTGAGTGAGTTAAGTTATGTTTGCTTTAACCAGCTGTTGGCTGTTTTTCAGAGATGAACTGTTGGAACTAAAAGTCTGTAAATCCACTGACTGAGTCAATAAAACTGCAGGTCCACAACAACAGATGGGCTGACAGCGATGACCCTGTTACCTTCCACCCTCTCCTGAGTCATTATCGTCCTGTCTCCCCATCCAACCTTTTCACCTGTGAACCATCCATCCTGTTTTTCTCTTTCTGTCTCCCTTCTGCCTACTCTTCTAATTTACTTCACTCATCCATGAAGCTGTATTTGGTGTTATCTCTCAAAGCTATCAGTGGCAAACCATTTGTGGATGCTTAACCAACGTAAACATCATCGAGGAGCCACGATCACCCAATCGGTGAAAACTGGTGTCATGATATGAGTGGGCAATCACTACTTTTAACGGTTGGTCATATTTAATGACTGCAATTGTAGAGGCTATCTAGGTGCCAAAACCCCTGCATGAGCATTATATGACTGGATCATTTTATGACTTATAGAATGCGATCATAAAATTGAGAAATATTTTCATGCTTGGCTGCTTTAATTCACTTTAGCACAATAAACTAGCAGAAAAACATAGATCGAAAAGCAATCAGAAAGATCAATGGTGTAATTCAGTGTGTAGAAGGAGAAGAGGTCCAACAGAAACTGCCTCATGCATTTCTTTAAACACAGCCGGAACTACATTTTCCTTTTAAAATGTTTTTTTCAGACAGCTGACTGAAAACTGAGTATGATATACTTTGTATTTTGGGATAGTTCCGATTTTCTGAAGTGTGGTTGTATGACGGAATGCTTAGTCAGTGTATTTCCTACAGCAGATGGTGGTCACTTGGTAGTTTGTTAGTTTTGTTAGTTCCTAACCCTTTAAAACACCAAAGTCACACAATAACACAAACAAACTAACCAATGGAGGCAGCGGTAGAGCAGTAACTCCTGTGTTCTGCGAGGTAAAATGTATGTTTTTGTCTGGTGGCTTTGAAGAGAGCAGAGATAACTGCTTCAGTTCCTTGTAGTAAAGGGCTGTCTGACAGCAAGGTAAAGCGCTGAAAATATTCTAAATATAGTGTCCACTTAAACTGATATAGATGCTTTTAGGTGTATAAAATGTGTTTAGCTGCTGCCCCCCATCCACAGCACGACATAGCTTCGCTTCCTTGTCGGTACTCCGGCCTGCTTCTCCAAAATGTCGGAAAACGTGACAAAAACGTCAAAAAAATCAAGCCCAGAATGGATTATGAGTGGAGCCGTTATAACCCCCCATTCCCCCTGTAGTTTACGCCTATGGACAAAAGCACCTGATGGTCTTTGCTGTTACCTGGTAAAACACCTGAGATGTCTGGTCTTTAGTCTCATTGGTCGATTCTTTAAAATCAGTCTGAATGGTGGATTTGTCTTATTTTATCTGATATGTAGGATATGTGTACATACAGTATCAGATAAAAAATAAAAGAACAAATGGATAAAAAAAAGAAGTTAAAGTGTCATTAAACGCTTTTTTTAAATAAAGTGATAAGATGTCTTTATCACACTACACTACATGTTCCCAGCGTTTTGACACAAAAACTTAAATCCAGGCCATAAAAATGACACTTCACTTGACCACAGACTTTGTAAGAAAACTGAACTCAGAGTTTGCAGTATGATGAGTCCACATTGTGTTTTCTTTTTTTACTCAAATGCATTTTGGTTGCTTTGTTTATCTATAAAACTTTCTCATATTTCACTCTTTGTTATGTAACAACATCCCAACTGCTAAGATAGGATGTCCTATGCAGTATTAATAGGCGCTCAACTCCCATAGGAGGTGTAGTGCAGACATACATTCATCCTTACAGTGTTTGACCTCAGAGAAGAACATAACTCTTTCCCTCTTTTACGGTGTGTGTTCGTGCATAAATGCTGCACAGTTCAAAAATGAAAGTCAAATGTCTTTCCAGCAGCTTTAAAAGTTTTATAATTAAAAGAACTAAGAGTATTAACAGTTAATCAGTTGTTTTTCTATAAAAACGGCTTCAACAATTAATCGATTATCCAAATTGTTTCCATTTTTGTTTTATTTTCTAGCTCCTAGTACATTACAGAAAGTGAGTGAGCAGTGCTGCAAGGATAAAATAGGAAACCAATACAAAAGCACAGACCGAAGAGAACTAAAATTACCTTCGAACACCACTGCTGCATACATTTACTCTAAAAATAGAGGAAAACGGCTTCTGCAGACCTGCGAGAGGTGCCAGCTCTGCCTCTTTCAGACACCTGATCTGTTTCCTCACAAGCCTCATCTCAGGACCAGCATGTGAGAAAGACGACTGTTTTCAATGAAAAGGTTTTGTGAGGTTGCCAGCAAAACACAGCACAAAGGAACAGTAATTACACTGACCAATCAATATCGCTGCAGCCACTTCTTTTACACCGGCAGAGATCCTGTTTAATCCTGGTTAAGTGCAAATGAAATCTTGAAGCTTGGGGAGCTCACTGTCTCATCTTCTTACTCTTCATCACTTTATTCTCTGGGAAGTTTCCTGTGCAGACTAATCGTCACACTGAGTCCCTCGTGTGCTACAGATTCTAAGTGGGAATGGAGCTGTTCGCACTTCAGAGGCGTTTGATTAAATCCACTCTCAGCGTGTTACAGTCTGAATTACACAAGGGAAATGAGCAGCAGATTGTCCTGCCGGAAGTCAAGTGTCAGCAGACAGTATCCTCTAAAGAATCCCCCCTAAAAAAAACACTGACTTGAACCAGGACAGCTGAGCTACTGGTCTGTGAAGATCCGAAGGCTGAGGCATGTTTCTGATTAAGACTCTTCCCAGGGTTGAGATGCAGCTGGAGGCTATAGGATGTGACTTTGTAGGGGGTTCAGTGCCCAGGAAGATGAACTGAAGTGTATCTATGCTCCACTGAGTCCTCTTAATAATTCATCAAGATACAGTGCACCTGAAACAACAGCGCTGGGAGATAAAGGGTGCTGCCAGCATTACTGTACAGCAAACAGATCACTGTTTCACGTGAGAGCGAGGAGGATGCATCTTGTTAATCATGATAGTGAGAGCTACTTTTTTTATGTTGGAAGCTGGAGAACAGGCTGTTGATTTATCTTAACGCGGCTCCTTTTGCACGGATGGAAAGACGATGGAGACAGGCAACACTTGAGAAGAAATTTCCTCATCATGCAGACCGTGATGCTGTTTAAAGTTCATTCATGGGGTCAAAATCCTGACTGTGCTCAGCAGTTGTTAGGAAGACAGAATCCAGAAGTGCATTTAGCAGAAACTACAGGATAATATGACAAATGTCTGTTTCTTAGGAGATTTAGGGGGTGCAATAACAATAAACCACTTCAAGTAAACTTTGTTAATATAAAATATGTGTTCAAGACAATGCCAATTATGAAACAATTGAAAGTGAAGCAGTCCAGACTCCTTGCTTCCTTAAATAACTTTCATAATAAGAGCTTGCAGCAACAGCTACAGTCAATGATGTGTAGCAGCTCTGATTGCACAAGAAACAGAAACATTTCGTCCTTTTACAACCGAGCAGCTCAGACACTCGTACATAAACAGTGAATGGCGAGAGTTTTCTCTGGTCTTGCTTGTCCTTGTATGGTCCGTCTCATTGTCTGCAGTCTTACCTTCACATCCAGTTTTCACAGCGATTCTCCACCTGGATTACAGCCGCTCCTTTGCTCTGTCGTTCCCCTAGGTGCTCCTACAGAGTCCCCGACATCGGTGCTGGACACCCGCTGAGGAGATGTAGAGGAGGGCAGAGAAAGAAAGGAGGAGGAGAAGTGGAGTCCAAACAGCCTGTTCATCACTGCAACGAGTGAGCAGAAGGACAGGGGAGAAATGAGCCAGAGAGGAGAGACAACGTTGGGAGGGTGGGGAACGGGGGGAGAGAGAGGGAGGGATTTATCTTTGGATGGAAAAAGGTGAATGAGGGAGGGAAAAGATCAAAAGAAGTAGAGACAAAGAAGAGTGGAGAGAGGAATACAAGAAAAACTGATGGAAAACTTCATGAAGTCTGACAGGCTTTGTTCCAATTTTCATATTCACACTTGAAAAGAGACTAAATAAATAGCAAAGCTGTCAGTGTGCAGTATGAATTGAAAGGATCGGCAAAGTTACTTGTAATCTATACAATATTTGTTAAGGCATTTCACTCAAAACCACAAATGTCAACCTTATGGTAGCGTCAATGGAAAAGTGAGGGGATCACTGAAGTCATTAGGATTCATCGTCTGGGAAACCATGAATGTCTGAATCAAATTTGGTGCCGATCCATCCATTATATGTTGAGATAACTCACTGGATAAGTGAAATCTTTGACCTGGTGGGGACCGTGGATGTCTGTACCAAATGTAATGGCAGTATTTCAGTCTGGACAAAAGTGGTGGACTGACTTACTGATCAACATTGCTATCCCCACGCCGCTAGCAAGGCTAAAAGTAGCCATACTGTAAACGGGGAATGGTAAATGGACTGCATTTATAGAGCACATTCCCACCTTAGTGCCATACTTTTCTTTTGTCATTGGGGTTCAGTGTCTTGCTCAAAGACACTTTGACATGTGGACAGGAGAAGCTGGAGATTGAACTGCCTACCTTTTTTTAAAGTGCTCATAGTATGCTCATTTTCAGGTTCATAATTGTATTTAGAGGTTATATCAGAATAGGTTTACATGGTTTAATTTTCCAAAAACACCAAATGTGTGTTGTACTGCACATTGCTGCAGCTCCTCTTTTCACCCTGTGTATTGAACTCTCTGTTTTAGCTACAGAGTGAGACATCTCACTTCTGTTCCATCTTTGTTGGGAGTCGCACAGCACAATACCTAGGTAAGGACTACTAGCCAGTCAGAAGCAGAGTATGAGGGTGTGCCCTGACAGTACCTAGGTAAGGACTACTAGCCAGACAGAAGCAGAGTATGAGGGCGTGCCCTGACAGTACCTAGGTAAGGACTACTAGCCAGTCAGTAGCAGAGTATGAGGGCGTGCCCTGACAGTACCTAGGTAAGGACTACTAGCCAGTCAGTAGCAGAGTATGAGGGCGTGCCATGCTAGCAGCTAGGTGAGCATTATAACGTGTGTTCCAAAGTGACCACGTTTGTCTCTGAAGTAAAGGCTGGACTACAATAGAGCTGTTTGGAGCAGTTTGTGAACAGTGTTTTCTGTTGGAGATGGTAAGTCCCTTTGGGGTGGACTTTTTCACTTTGTAAACCTATAACGTGCACAAAAAAAGATATATACCACAATAAAGGAAAAGGAAAAAGCCAAAAAGCATACTATGAGCACTTTGAAGGACTACCTGTCTACCTCCCACACACAGCCATCCCGTCAATATGCAGGCTAAAACATGAATGCTTCATTTTTGAGTCTCTTGGTGACAGACACTATTGTTCTGCAATGTACAGAAGCTGCTAACAGCTGAAGATAAACATTCATTTCATTTAAAATTAAGTGTTTTGTTTTGTGATGTAGGCAAGTGTTTTGTGAGTAGTAAGTTGAAAGCATTGAAGAAAAAAAGTGGTTCGCAGCAGCATTCCAAAGATTAAGTTTTATTGACATTTGATGGCAAACACCAGCACCGACACTTCTGTTTTTAGTTGTTTTTTTTATCGGGACACTAAATATATTTAGTAAAATTTTTGTATGTACAACATCTGATGCACAAAACACAAAACATAAAATACATTTCTACCAAAACTAACAAATCTTACATAGGCCTACAGTACACTTATACGTATATAACATGTACATATACTTTGTATAACTGACCTTGTGGGGACCAAGTTTTTTGTCCCCAAATAAAAGGTGTGTCCCCATAATGCGACTGGATAAACAGATGTCCCTACAACATCATTAATACAAGTACACACACACACACACACACACACACACACACACACACACACACACACACACACACACCACACAACCAAAGAATAACAACACCCAGCAGCAGCTTCCTAATTTCATGCAAGTATTCTTAACAGCAGTTGAAAATACTTAGCGATAATTACAAGCGAGAGAATCACTGAGATCAGTAGATGTGGGAGCCGAGTTGTTGTTTTGT
Source organism: Sander lucioperca (assembly GCF_008315115.2). Taxonomy (NCBI): domain Eukaryota; kingdom Metazoa; phylum Chordata; class Actinopteri; order Perciformes; family Percidae; genus Sander; species Sander lucioperca. Next base: position 25,203,834 of record NC_050194.1, on the reverse strand, counting down.
ACAAGACAAATGTGTCCTTAATTTAGCTAAACCCTTCGAGAGAGCATGTCGCACGACTGCAAATTGTTGACGATAGCAAAGCTCCAAAGCAAACAGTCCATTAAAGGAGCAGATTTGAAGAATTAATTCATCAGTTTAGTCTTTTAACAAACCAAACCTGAGGCCTACGTGAGCTCGCTGTGATCCAATTTGGCTCCCCGCGCCCTGCAGCTGCTTATCATTTTATGTTTGTTTGACATACAGTGTTACACCTCTGACTTTTACAGTGCAGCAGGGGTCAGACAAATAACTAACCTCGGCAGCCAACCATCATGTAAAATCATGACTCGCTATCGATCAGACCTGTTAGATCAGAGACAGATGATGCAGAGGGAGCAAAGAAGGATCAGGCTGGATATGATCGGTTAGGCTTAATGGATTCTGCTTCATGATTCTGATGCAGCTGTTTATATTCATCACCATGGTCAACAGAAATCAAATCTGTCACCTTAGAAAACACAGTGTGTCACTGATGCAGTATACAGATACAATATAGTGCCTACACTTGCAACCATCGACTGTAAAATAATGGATGAAGCTTCCAGGCCTGAAAAGTGAAGCCAATGCTGAAGCTCCTTAAAGGTCCAGTGTGTAATGTGTTTAGTTGTTCATTATCAAAATATGTATTGCCTGTTCACAAACTTGTCCTTTTTCATGAATATTTACCACCACCATCAATTCCAAGTATTCCTATTGGCTTGACATTTTACATTTGCATTTGCATGAACTGGAGTAGATGCTCCATATTCATGCTCTATCTTGAAATATGTTAGCAGGTAAGGGACATACAGGACGTACTGCTCCGCCTTTTGCATTTTCTCTGTCACATGATAAACTCACAGCTGCTGCTAATGCTGCTAATGGGTATCATAGCTTCCTGGCCGCGGTAAGTTTGAAGAAGAACCACACGTATTCAAAATCCAAATTTAAGGAACATGAGTCTTCTTCTTTGCCCAGAAAAAGAAAAAGGATGTTGAAAAGAGCAAAAGCGTGAAGGCTACCGTAGCTGTAATATGTACTTTGAATTGCGTGGCGCGAGAGAGTTGATTGTGATATATAATCTCAACGCTAGATGGGAGAAATTCCCACACATTGGACCTTTAAACCTGTATTCTATCTAATTTTCAGCAGGGGGTGACTCCACTGGTTGCAAAAAGAAGTCTGTTTCTATAGAAGTATGATAAAATGAGCCTACTTCTCACTTGATTTATTACCTAAGTAAACATTTTCATAATGAGTTTATTGCCTCAATCGTTAGTTTCAAGTCTTCTTCAATACAGCATGATGTTCATTTTGTAAATTACGGTCCCATTTATTTTAGAAATAGACGATACAAAGGGGATGCTTTAGGGGCGTGGCTACACGCCAACCTGTCAATCACTTTGACCTTTTCACTTCATTAAAGTTAATTGGAACATTTTGGTCGCCTAAAAATGTCTTGTTCAGCTTCTGCCAACCAAGCTAGCTAGCTACCACTAGCATTAGCTGGTAACTTGAGGGAAAGTTTGCAGTTTTTCTATACTGCTGTACATGCTGATGAATGACGGCAGGTCCGTGTTCACCCGCTGGTAAAACGCCGCTGGATGATTCGCTTCATAAGGGTTGAAAATCTGCAACTTTCCCTCTTTAGCGTTAGCTTAGTGCAGCGCCATAGCAACCATAAACAACACCGGCTTGGCCATCTCATCCTCCCCAGCTCCACCCTCTCCTCAAAAATCATCACATCCGGTTGCAAAAAACCAAGATGGTGACGCCCGTATCGCCGAACTTCGAGGCTTCAAAACAGCAGTCTACAAAGAATGGGCCACGTCACGGATGCTACGCCCACCGTTTTTACAGTCTATGCTTACAAGTCAGTTTTTGTAACTCCTTCAGAATAACATCAGCCAAATTTATAATTTAAATTATAAATAGTATTGATATGTAATGAAACATTCTGAAAGATTACATACAAGAAAAACTCCTGTTCCTGAGAAACTTCTTGAAAGTCGCCAAATACAGAAATAACTTTCAGGTTCAGGAGACAGAACTCAGGCGCAGACTGAAGTAGGTGGTAAAGAATCTTATTTTATTGATGCTGTGAGTGTGGGCTGGTAGTGGGGGTGCTGGGACCGAAGATAGCTGGACTGGAAGAGGGGGGCACTGGGCTGTGTTGCTCAGTGTGGCTGCAGACTTGATGTTCCAGTGCGTGGCGTGGCTATTGGCAGCAGAGGATTCCAAAGGTGGGTTATTTCAGAGAACAGAGATCTTCCATGCTACGTTTACACGTGGCCGGCTATTTTCATAAACGGACATTTCAACCTCTACGTTTTCAAAAATAACATTGTGCACAGCTGTCAGTTTTCAGAAAAGTGTTTGTTTACACGTACCTGAGTACATATGCCGTCAATGCCGTCAAGAGCATCCCCAACCTGTAGGTGGCAGTGTAACGAGAAGCTCAAGCCCACGTTAGCCAATCAGAATCCCAAAAATAGCAACAACAGCAACGAATCACTTCCTCTCTCTTCTCTTCCTCACTTCCTTGGCTGCCTAAACCTCCGTTTGTCTCAGTTTACATGCAAATGTGCAAACGAAGATTTCAAAAATCTCCACTCTGGCTGGAGTTTTTAGAAAGACTTGTTTTCAGAGGCGAATTCTCCGTTTGCGTGTAAACAAAGGGCACAAATGAAAGGAAACGTCTCCATTTTTCAAAATAACCATGTACGTGTAAAGTGCCCCAGTTAGTAACGTCAGGGAATGGAGCAGACAGGTAAGTACAAAGACAAGAAACTATACTAGATACAAATATCGAAGGCTGGGAGGCAAAATTACGAATCCTACTATGGCCACGCCAAGACCCACCCTACGAAGCAGCTTGATTGGTTGGGGTTAGGCATTTGACCTCGAGTGGTTAAGGTTAGGGTTAGGGGATTGGTCAGGGGATAGGACCTGAACATGTAAGCATGGACGCCTGGCCAATAGTAGTGTGTGAATGCTATTGAAGGGCGGGTCTTGGCGTGGCCATAGTGGGATTCGTAATATCGCGGCTGGGAGAGGAAAGTCAGACTGGTATTTGAAGGCAGATGATGGAGCAGGATGAGTAGCAGGTGCGCTGATTGGAATTGATGCCAGGTGTGGGGAGAATCAACAGGAGGGGCGTGCCCACACTCTGTGGAACATGCAGGCGGAAACACAAACACAGACAGACAGACAAAAAAACAAAACGCACCGAACCCACGGCAGGCATGACAAAATGAAGAAATAAACCAAAACACATTCACAAACACACACACCAGACTGTCACCGTGCGGAAGTCACGGCAGGCAGGGTCGTGACAATAACGGTACCTCAAATATTTACTATATTTGAGTAAATGATTACATAATTAGGTTTGACACCAGGAGGTTGCATTCAAATATATAACGATTATCTCTTAAGACAATGTATAATTCATGGAGTTCATTTCACGCCTGCAGAGTCTATTGGCAACTCAGATTTATAGTCGATTTCTCTCTGCCTACAGTCAGCTCGGCCCTCATAAACAACTGAAAAACTGCTGCTGCTGCTGAAAAACAAATCTTCCTCGGCAGCCGAAAGAAAACAAGAAAGAGAAAGGACGAGCAAACGGAGCTGCTGTAGTGAGATAAAGTGATGCGGAGGCAGGTCACCTCAGTCTGGACGCCTGCCATAACCTCAGCTTTCCAAACTGTCCCTCAGTGCAGCTTCCAAGCACACATTTACCATGATTCCATGCTCTCTCTGTGGTGGGATAATCCTACTGAAAACACTTTCAATCTTTACTTTTGATTCGTGCTTTTGAGTGTAAACACAGATTTTCTCTCTGTTACTTGTGCTTTCTGTATTCTTTAGCCAGACATCAAGCTTTTTCGTGCACTGAATGCATCACCTCTAATTCCTATAACAACACACTTAACTTTAACCCTTGTGTTGTCCTTCCGGGAAAATGGATACTTTTTTTGACATCTTTGACGTTTTTGGCACTTATTTTGCGTTTTTGTCTTTTTTCAACGTTTTTTTCAACGTTTTTGTAGCATTGTTCGACATTTTCGGCGTTTTTTTCCCCCCCCACTACCACCAGTGTATGCTAACAACAACTTATTACCACTATTTTTGGAATTTCTGGTCACTAAACCTTATATAGTCTATGAAATTATATCTAACTTTTGAGTTAAAAAAGCAGAAAGTATGAATTATGTAAGATCAGAGGATGTCGATGGATAATAACAGACTGTCAAATTTTAGTCAGAATAATGCTGTAAAATTTAATAAAACACCCTATAGTCAATGATAGTAGTGAACTGATCCTTAATTTGACTTGTAAAGAGCGCTTCATGGAACCATCCGTTTGGTTGAAAAAAATCCAAATTTCTGCTACAGAAACTTTAAAAACGGGTCAAATTTGACCCAAAGACAACATGAGGGTTAAATGTGAAAAAGCACCTGGCAGGACTGTTGGATTAGTTGCAACTTGCTCTTGTGATTGTTCAATCTTCTGGTTATCTTTGTTGACTGATATCACATTTCTGCGTCATTAGTTCAAATCATACCAAAGCGATGACTCTATCTGCTGAATTTCACACTCACTTAGGATCTGCATTTGAGTTTTTTGAAGTAAAACAAACAAGCACAAATGGCTACGTAATTACCTCTGCTCTGCTGCGGCTGTGTGAAAGATAAAATCCTCCTTTGGCATTCAGTCTCATCAGTTAGAAACACAATCAGCACACACTGAGGTTTAAGCTCATCGTACGTAGATAAAGGATGTGGGATTGTCCACAGGGGAGAATGTGCTGGATTTCATCATTCACATTTTAGATAAAAAAAAGTTCCTCCTAACTCTTATGACTGTGTAACCTGGGGCAGCCTTTCAGTCATAACTTAGGGCTCCTGCACACTGGCTGCGTGGCGTGGCGTGAGTGTGGCGTTTCTGTTGCGTGTCAGTTGCGTGGCGGCTGCGTGGCGTTTTCTATGTCTTTGCACACCACACATGGATGTTTCCCATTGATTTACTGCACTCAAGCATTGGTATACTTCATGTTAAACATAAATATATACTGATTTGATTACAGCAAAGACAACGTCGGCAGTATTGAAATAGGCTACAGAATATTTCGTTCTGTATTAACAGGTGCAATATTTGAAAATCAATAATTATTTATTATTATTTTTTTAAATTACTTTTATATCTGCATTTATGTCAAAACCTAGAGACTTTCAAACATCAACATGTCATTTATTAAATGTACTTCCAACACGCTTGCGTGAAAAATAGGCGTAGGTCCTATTTCTAGCATGCACGCATTTCCGGCGTAGCTCAAGCCGTGCCTGAGACGTGCGTGTCACGCAGGCCGTGTGCAAGCTCTAACCTGTTAAAATGGGAGCCGAAATAAAAACGGACACGCCATGCAGCTGACAAAATGATGATTGTTCATGGAAAAACAAAAACAAAGCTGAAGAATGTCCCTGTGGGATAACCTGTCTTGATTATTATTGTTTTAAAATAAATGACTACATAAAAATCACATAAAATATGCCACAACTTGGCAAACATTTCTTTGGAAATCTGTCATGGTTAAGCTTTTATTGGCTGACAGCCACTGCCTGAGTGTTTGCTCTTTGACTGCTTTATGTGTGTTTTTATGTTGTTTTTTTTATTGTTCACTCACTTCAACTGGCGAATTTGATTATTATTTACAATAAATAAGCATATTTGTGCCTCATCCCTGAATGTCTTGTTGTTGTTGCTGCTCTGAAGTCCCTTGGCCGACTACTCTGATCTAACTTTCCATGTGTATTTATTTAGTTGTTCCTCTTAGGCCCTGTTTTCTCCTCTGTTCTCTACTCTGACAACACTTTAATAGTATTACTCTGCTTCCATTTGCAAATTCAAAATCCCACCAACACCGACTCCTATATGAACTCATGAGCTCATGTATATAAGTAGAACATCTCATTTTAATCCAACCAAACATGACTTTTCTCTTACATAATCAACGTGTTATTCATTTTTTTCTTTCTGATTTCCTTTCATACTTTGCTTTCTTTTTCATTTTCACTTGTTAACATACTGTAGTTTGTAGTCTTTTGTCATCACCATTTCATGTTATGTCAGTAAAAATTTCTTTTTTTAAAGATTAGTTTTTGGGGCATTTTTAGGCCTTTATTTCCACAGGACAGCTGAAGACATAAAAGGGGAGAGAGAGGGGGAATGACATGCAGCAAAGGGCCGCAGGTCAGAGTCGAACCCGGGCCACTGCGTCGAGGAGTAAACCTCTATATATGGGCGCCTGCGCTACCAGGTGAGCTAACCCGGCCACGTCCTCAGGTCAAATTTGACCCTTTTTTAAATGTGTTTTTTTTTATGTCAGCAATATGGGACGTCAAAATTAGTGCGAAAAAAGTACATAAAAAAGTGACATGAATGTCAAAAAAAGTGACAAAATGACGATAAAAACATAAAAAACATCAGAAGAAAACGTCAAAAATGTGGGAAAAGCGTCAAAAACATTGAAAAAGTGACAAAACGTCAGAAAAAGCTATAAAAATGTTGGAAAAAAACATTGAAAAAAGCAACAAAAACGTTAAGATTGGGACAACATGATCTTTTCATGGTCGACGGGAAGACAACACAAGGGTTAGTGATAAGGTGATTTGATATAGCACCTTTTTACAGACAAAGTCAAAGAGTGCTTCACATGATGATTTTTTATAAATACAGTAGAATAGAATAGAATGCCTTTTATTGTCATTATACACATGGACAATGAGATTGAAGCAACTCCTTTTCCAGTGTCAACATGTACGTAAGAGAAATGTAACAACATGGAATAAAATAAGTAGTGCAAAAGAAAAAGGGGGGTAAGGAGCACAGTTCTGAGACGCTATATTGGGGGACTACCGATGAAAATTAGCACTTTCGAGCTAACTCGGGCACATTTACATTGTTTTAATGTTGATTAATGTTCACTGTCCCTTTTCAAATAAAGAAATAAATGAAAATGAAATATACAGTACATATATAAAAATAGAAAGATAAATATGGTTTGTATACAGTGTGATACGCAGTGTGAAATAAAGATATTGCACAGTAATGAAATTGCACAGAATTAGCAATGTTATCAGAAGTATTAAATAATAAATATTAAATATTGCACAGTAGGCGGGTATAAGAAAGTCCGGGGGTTAGAGGTAAGACTGTGAAGTGAAGGCAGTGCATGTGTGAGATCAAAGTGGTTATGGCTTCTTGAATCTGTTAGTCCTTGTTCTGATGCACCTGTAGCGCCTGTAAGACCCAAACAAAGAAATAAAATGCCAATGGATATAAACTTAACTAAAATTAAAAATCAAAGTTACAATCATGAGACAAGAGTGAGTTACTTTGCCCTTAAAAGATAAAAAAAAAAGGGCAATAAACATGCATTTTAAAGAGAGGAGAAACTAAGAGCGCAGCAGGTATTAGATATGTTTGGATCCGTAGTGAGGTCAATGTGAATAATGGCTTGGATCCTGACTGCTGCTGAGGTGCAGCCAGGCTGCCCTTTAGTGGCCATGATGTGTAAATACAACTAGTATTATCTCAGACAGCTCAGGGACAGGTATCTGAAAACCTGGACACATAAAACCAAAAATATCTGCATGACTAAATACCACTCGAAAAAGGAGTAAAGGAGCAAATATGTTTTTTTGTTATTTAACCAAAAGGAAACATCAGAAGTTCAAACCAGCAACACTCTCATCTGCCAAAAAATGGGAGTGCAATAGTCATATTTTGAAGCTAAACTTGAAGTAAATTAACTCTCCATAAAGTAGGGCTGCACAATATGAGGAAAATATGCGATAGAGTTGATGAATATCGCCATAACGATATTATTTGCGATAAATAAACGGATATTAAAGTGTACTCAGTTCTGCCTTTCTGCTGCTTTCAGTATTCTGCTAAAATGCAACAAATTGCTTGTTGAATTTAAAACAAATGAAAGGAAATCATTTCTAACATTCTTTTATTGAACAAATTCACTCAAACACATTGAATTGAACATAAAACCACTAAAAAAGGACAGCTACATTTAAAAGAGCAGTTGTCTACTGATATTTTCTTTCAACTTACACAAAAAAATGTGTCAGCCATTCGCGATGTGTTTGCTGTGCCAGATGACGATAAAAAAACAATATATTGTGCAGCCCTAACATAAAGACAAAAGACCACTGTTACATGTGCCTTTGCTGTGTGCATCCTGTTCTCTCTCTCTCTGTCTCTCTGTCCCTCGTTCCACCCTCCTCCCTCTCTCTGCTGCACACCTGAGTGTAATCAGTGCTTAGGTAGAGTGGGGGAGGGAATAAGAAGGCAGAGAGTGCACACGGCAGCACACTGGTGAGGAGTTTCTTCCTTCACTCAAGCAGGTTTATTTTCCCCAACCTCCTTGCATGCTTAGGTGCTGGAGTTTTTATTTTATTTTAGCTTATTGTGTTAGTTTGGGCTGGAAGTAGTCTCACATTACCAGACCCTCCTCCACAGCGCTGCGGAGGAAGGTCTGGCTAGTCCACACAGCATTCTGGGATGGGAGAAAAGCATGCTCTGGTTTATTGGTATTTCTTTAAACCAATCACAATCGTCTTGGGCGATGCTAAGCACCGGACGGAGCCATGGTGCCGCTGCAAAATATCCTCAGGAAGGAACTTGTTTTGGTGGAACGTGTACGTTCAAAAGTTGTTTCAGTCATGCAAAGAAAGAGGAAGGTGACGAATATCCAGCCGAAAAGTGTCGGCGGAATTTCCGGCGGCAACGGACTGATCCCGGAATTGGAACGTCGTGGATATAGAATAGGCTCGAGGTTACCGGTAGTTCGATTATTTGTCTCTTTTGTTTGTTTTAGGATTAGTTGACCTTTTTTAGGTAGTTTAGGGGGAGACGCGGGGAGCGACGGCCCTTTGCCAGGTTGGTCCAGCGTCTTCCCATCTTCTGTTCTTTTTGGCCGGGATCTCCAGTCCCTTTTTTTTCTCCTTGGTTGTTACTTTTGGGAATATCTTTGAATAATTTAAAGTGCTCCTATTATGCTCATTTTCAGGTTCATAATTGTATTTAGAGGCTGTACCAGAATAGGTTTACATGGTTTAATTTTCAAAAAACACCATCTTTTTGTTGTACTGCACATTGCTGCAGCTCCTCTTTTCACCCTGTGTGTTGAGCTCTCTGTTTTAGCTACAGAGTGAGACCTCTCACTTCTGATCCATCTTTGTTGGGAATCGCACATGTGCAGTACCTAGGTAAGGACTACTAGCCAGTCAGAAGCAGAGTATGAGGGTGTGCCCTGACAGTGGTAAGGACTACTAGCCAGTCAGAAGCAGAGTATGAGGGCGTGCCACGCTAGCAGCTAGGCAAGCATTATAACGTGTGTTCCAAAGTGACCACGTTTGTCTCTGAAGTAAAGGCTGGACTACAATAGAGCTGTTTGGAGCAGTTTGTGAACAGTGTTTTCTGTTGGAGATGGTAAGTCCCTTTGGGGTGGACTTTGGGCTTTTTCACTTTGTAAACCTATAACGTGCACAAAAAAAAAGAAATATATATATATATATATATATATATATCACAATAAAGGAAAGGGAAAACAGCAAAAGCATAATATGAGCACTTTAATAAAGTTTGTTGGTTAATTAACCTTGTGTCTGGCACCCTTTTTATATGTTGCATCCTCCAACCCCTTTTGGACCTTGGTTTGATTCTTTAAATGGAGGCCGTAACATGCACACTGAAGGCCGCTGTATAACTGACATCCAGACACAGAGGTCCTTTCCATCCAGAGTCAGGCTGGTACCATCGACTCTGACACACATATTATCCATGCGCACAGGCTGAGGTCAACACCCTTGACATCGCATCTTAAACTTATAACCTGCACAGGTACCAGCTGTACGGTCATTCTCGCTGACTTTTTTTTTTCTTGAACGTAGCTTGAGTTTAGGAGTTTTTGGTTTGTAATTATACATATTTTCAAAAAAGTGATGAGGATTTTTTTTTCATTAGGAGAGGGATATTGATCAATGAAGCGTGCTGTAGCCTGAAGCTGGGATTATATTGCCTGTGTTGCGTGTCACGCACATGGTCTGAACAGGGTGAACCCACTGGCACACATAACTGCATGTGGAGTCTGTAACAACAGCCTAAATTCATTATCTACTTTCAGTACTTTAATGAGCAACAAGTCCTCCAAACCACACACCTATATAGGTCCTTTATACCCTCTAATACAACCCACAGGAGTGTTTTCCGTCCTCACATTTATACCAGAGAACGTAACAGCCGCGGTTTTCAAACATGTTAACGTTGTGAAACAGTGGCAGTTTGGTTAGATTTAGGCACCAAAACTACACTCAGAACTACAGAAATACATCCGTAAAATAACAGAAAAAAAAAAGTTCTGGCTGCTCATTACCTGAACTTTGTCTTGTAATTAGTAGCTACAGTAAAAATACAGAACATTTTCTCTCATTTAAAATTCTCTCACACAAAGCTGCTCAGCTAGTAAAGCTCTGAAATTAACACTTCTACTCAAAAAGCGATATTACAAAATTTCATTTTAGACATTTATTTACTATGTAATTCATATATTACGCTACTTTTGTGAACCCAATACTTTAGTGAGCTCATTTCAAGCACCACAACCGAGTGTAGGTATGTTTTCACAAAGAATTTGAGAAATATTTCCACTTTAGGGCCAAATTATCTCTTTAAACATTGTTCTGGAACAATGTTGGGCGTCACTATTCAGGAAGCTAAGTTAGTTCTGAACATTTTGATATGGAACACATGGGGATCAGTTTTGTGCAAATACCCTAAAAAGGAGAATTCAAGACGATATAGATTATATAGATAGATTATTTTTAACGGTTTTGGAGGTGTTTCTCTTTCAATGCACTTTCCTACGTACTGACCCGCTGTCCTCCTCTGGTTTGCCTGTTTGTAAAGCATAAAGTATGAATTATTACCCAATTCTGTTACATCTAGGCTTCTAGCCAACTTCAGTCAGTTATTTTTTTTTGGAGAAATATGGTTGAAAGAAACCCAAATTTCTGATATAGAAACTTTGAAAACGGGTCAAATTGGGCAGGAGTCCAACAGGAGGGTTAAGTGTTACATTTGTACTGGGATCGTCTGTATTTTGTGCTATTTGTCTGTGTTGTGTCTATTGTGAATTCAGTTTTTAGTGTCTGTATATTCTCTGATGTAGGTTTGTATGTTTATTGTTATCAGGCTCCCTCCGAAAAGATTTCAGTAGCTTATTTGGGGTTCCCCCATTTCACACGGCCTACATATGATCATTGTACCTGCTGAAATTATGTTTTAATGATAGGAAGGTGACGTGTGAATAAAGAAATAAAGAAACTTTGTCAGCTTACTTTTTGCTTTGCTCACGTCATAATTAACCCTCCTGTTGTCCTCAGGTCAAATTTAACCCATTTTCAGAAAGTTTCTAAATCAGAAATTTGGGTTTCTTTCAACCAAATTGTCAAAACAAAAAATAACTTGGATGGTTCCCTACAACGCTCTTCACAAGTAAAATAAATGATCAGTTCACTACTTTCATTGAATTTTTTTTTTTTTTTTTCAATTTTATAGCATTTGAAAAAAAAATAATCAAAAGCGTGGGGGGGAAAAACAACAACAACGTCAAAAAGCGCAGAAAAAATCGACAAGAACTTTGGAAATAGTGACAAAAAAATTGGAAAAAAGTGACAAAACTGCCGGAAAGGCTTCAAAAACATTGACAAAAGTGACAAACGACAAAAAAAGTGATTAAAAACAACGAAAGAAGTGACAAAAACATCAGGAAAAGCGTCAAAAGTGTGGAAAAGGCAACCAAAACGTTGAAAAAAAAGTTTGTATTTTAAATTTTGACCCAGAAAAACAGAGTTTCCTGGTCGACGGGAAGACAACACAAGGGTTAACTACGTCCACTAGAGGGCGCCGCCACTAGAAACCTAAAGATGAGTCGTAATTGTTGCTTGAACAAACGACCTATGGGAGCGTTTTTCTGAAACGTGATGAAGACGGATTAGTTCTCAATCTACAGATCAAAAAACTCTTTTTACTCAAACCTTTGAACATCCCAGCTGTGTCTCATCTTCCCCCTCCTGACTCCCCCGGTCCACAGCAGTCCCCCCATCAAATCAATGCTATGCAGCAATTGTTAATACCCAAGGATAGGAAAGTCAGAATCAAAGTGGTAGTCATGGAAACAACCCAGGCCTGTTTCCACCCACCAATCGATCGTGTGTGTGTGTGTGTGTGTGTGTGTGTGTGTGTGTGTGTGTGTGTGTGTGTGTGTGTGTGTGTGTGGTGGGCCAGATGTGGCGAGGAGAACCCCTGTCCCACATTCAGACACAGACCCCCATCGTCCTCCACAGCAGAGTCGACAGAAATCCAGACAGGACAGACGGGAGGAAGGAGAAAAGATGGTGAAACAAGTTGTTCGGATCCATGTTGGGATGCTGTTTTTGGCTCTGTGTCTGCACTTGGGGGAAGCTGCTGCAGGTGAGTAAGTGTTCAGTGCTGCTGCAGCTGCACGCTCACTCATAATAACTCCAACATGATTTGGCAGGATGGGGTTGTGTTGGCTAATTTGTAGTCTGATCTAGTCATGCTTCTTTTTAATGTGCTGCAATACAAAGAATGTGTGTGTGTGTGTGTGTGTCAGAGGCATTATTGTAAATGAGTAATAGTAGTAAAGTAAAAATAGTAATTACCGACAGATTCCTCTTCATGAAAATGATTAGTTTACAGTGTTGCATTTGAATTTTGAAGGGTTGATTCACCCAAAACCACAGATATGGCTATGAATTCATTGGAACAACTTTCTACTTAAGAAATAAAATAAGTGACGGTATGAAAATTATTAGGGAAGGAAAGGGGGGGGTCACAAGAGGACGAGGACGAGGATACTTGGGCTGTTTTTGGGAGAGCAGCACAGCAGTGAAGGGTGTTTTTTGCCACTGTAGATTTATATTTTAATTCAGCTTACCCTTGAATATATACAGTTTATTTGTTACATCATATATCATGCTGGGCTTTGTTATATGCAGAGGACAATTGTCCAGTCTCTGTATCCAATCCGGTCTCCTAAAAAAATGTTAAAACATAAAAAGATTACAGATTACACTTGATTCAACACATCCTCGTCCCATTGAGAGGCCCACGGTGTGAAACGGTTGAAGTTTTAGACACATGGTTGATGTCATGAACTGAAACAAAAGTACTTGGTTAGGTTTAGGAAAAGATGGTGGGTTGGTGTCAAAATAAGTACATTCGTCACGTAACTTCAAATTACGTACATAAGTTAAAATAAGTCTTTTGGTTTTTACACGGGACGAGAAGGGCGGTCTCGTGTTTTTGTGTGAGCCGTCCATCCACTCTTCCATATTATGCTGACTTTTGATTAAAAACATATTGGTGATACGTCAAAAAACAAATGCCGTTTAGTTGTATGGGAACGTAATTTTTAGGAGGCTGGGCTGCTGTATCTGGGTTTTATTATGCCCATTATATCAAGAGCCAACTGAACCAATTTCCAAATATATTAAATATAAGGGCAAACATACCATTCATTCCTCCTCTCCACCCAAATCATTTCCACACAGCCCCTAATAATGTACTTATCGGTGGAACCTGTAACTTCAGGTTATGTACATCTCCATCTCCTATTTCGACGGGTAAAAGCAGACAGAGTTTTCGTAACTATTTACTACGACAGACTTTATGATATTACGACTAAGTTCTCAAAATATTTCAACTTTATTCTCTTTATTTTTTGGGTGAACTGGCCTTTTAATACCTTCCTTCATCTTAGCTTTAGACCTTAGTGAAATCATTTTTGTTTTCACCCAGACAAAGAGATCTCTGCCTGACTTACTATGACTGGATACCTCCTGCTACGTAAACAGGCTGCACAGTGATTTAAAGGGAACATCACGGCCAACAACTGAGTTTGTGTCGTCTTCCGTTTTTATCAGCGGGAAAGGAAGTGCCAAATATTTATTAAGAATCAGAAAGAGGAACCACACTTTGCTGATCAAGGCTCAGATCCTGGCAGTTGCAGTAACACAGAGTAGTGTGCAGCGGAGAGGAGGTGGAGGAGGGGTGGTGTGCTAAAACCGCCTCAGCTGAGACAAAGCTTTAATTAAACATGACCCACAATCCCTCAGTGGGTGCAGCTGGACTGATCAATGGCATGGAATTGGATGATACTGCCCTACTGTCTGACCCAATAAATAAATGACATGCCATGAAACCTTTTTAATCTTTGCTTTTGTTTGCTTTTTTACATTTTTGGAGTCTTTCTTTAATCTATCACCTACTTGTTCTCTTCAGAAAACACAAACTTTTTTTTTTTTTTAAGTGAACATAGATCAGACCTGTGTGTTTATGTAGAAATATGAACACATGACCCAAGACTTGCCCAGAACTTTTTTTTTTACATTTTTCTTTTTGAAAACAATCTACCGGCATCACACCAATCTACATCTACATTAAAGGTGCAGTAGGTAAGCCTTATAAAACTAACTTTCTGTCATATTTGCTGAAACTGACCCTATGATCCAGTAGAACTACATGAAGCAGGTCAAAAATCCAGCTCCTCTGGCTGCACCTACCTGTAGTGCAATATGCAAAAATCCACCGCTCCTGTTCAGATGCACCAATCAGGGCCAGGGGGGGGTGTCTAACTGCGTGTCAATCACTGCTCATGAACACGCATTCATTCTCCCTTGTGGGGGGAGGGGCTTAGGAGACAGTTTTTGGCTTTAGCAAACTGACGACTGAGAAGTCGTTGATGTTCAAATTTGTTGGCTAAGTCCTGGATCTTTACAATCCTACGTACAGCACCTTTGACATTTTTAACTTTATTTTTGAAAAAGTCACTAATAAACAATGACTTAAGACTTTTAACGCTTGTGTTGTGTTCCTGTTGACCATGCACTTGTTATGGTCTGTTTTGCCTGTTTAGTAAAAAATGATCACCTAATTCTGTATTACATCTTCTTAGCCATTGTCATTCCAACTTACTACCACTAGTTTTACACTTATTTTTTGGAATTCATGGTCAACAAACCTCATTTATATGCAATTATATCTCATTTTTTTAGTTTAAAACCCCCAGAAATTATAAATTATTTCATAAGATCCGAGGAACATATGTTGATGGATAATGACAGACTGTTTCGTGTATGGAACCATCCATGTTATTTTTGGGCAATTTGGTTTAAAGAAACCCATATTTTTGATATAGAAACTTTTGAAAACGGGTCAAATTTGAGCCGAGGAAAATACAAGGGCTAAGATCAAGATTAATATTAGTTGTTTTCTAATAATGGGTGAATAAAATAGACTAAAAACAAATAAAAATAAAGATCCGATGTTGTAACTAGAGATGTACCGATACCAGTATTGGAAAATCCTTAGATATCGTTATCGGCGAGTACATGAGTTTATGCACCGATCTGATACCACATAATTTAGCCCGAAGAAAATATAATTTGAAGTATTTTTTTATGTTCTTTTTCCGTTATGACTGACTGACAAACTGGATAATAAAGTTCTGTGGCATTCATTGTTTGTGTTTGTTCATGTTTCACAAAAAGTTTAACCTGAGCCAGGCTAAACAACAAAGATAGAAATCCTATCACATCCATACAGGGATAGCAGTATACAGCTGTTAAAACATAATCAAATATATGACACGCTGGTATCAGATCATCTCTAGTTATAACTCGACATATTCCTCCTTCTTTTCCGCTCCACCAGCCATGCTGAAAGGTGACAAGGCCCAGGATGGAAGTGGCGGCGGCGGGGACAACATCAGCCACTCCCTGACCCTGGTGCAGCGCCTGGAGGCCCTGCTGGCTCAGGGGAACGGCAGTGACGTGTCGCTCAGGGTAGAGACGCCCAGTGCGGACGAGGTGAAGGTGATCCAGTCTCACTCGCTGGTGCTCTCCCTGCAGAGCCCCGTGTTCGACGAGATCCTGCTGAGCCGCAACGGCAGCACGTTGGTCCTGAAAGAGAGCTCCGACTGCGCTGCCGTGTTTGACAAGTTCATCAGGTGAGAACACGCTTTCATCTCGACATTAGGGGACTCTGTGAGAGTTAGATTGAGTTACCATGCCCTCTGGAGGGATGGACTCTGCAACTACAGTCCTGCATCTGAGACAAACAATCAATGAGTCCCAACATTAAAACAAATTGGCCGATCGGTGAACTGCTGGGTTGCACAATAGCAGCTGCTGTGGCGGTATAGCAATAAGACATTGAGAAGCCTGGGCTGCAACAGCAATCAATAACAAAATCAATTTTTTATTTTAAATGCTAATGACATTGATCAAAACCTGAACTACAGTAGACCTGCCTTCTGCCACACTGATCAAATCTCCTTGTTCATATTGTAAACTGGACGGCAAATTAAAAGTAATAACGGAAATCAGTCTGAGAGTAACACAGTCATTTAAAGCTGCACTAATCAGTATTTGCATATAAACAATGAATGAAATGGCTGTGTGTTTTGAAACGGAACAGAGAATTATCACCCGACTCTGAAGCTGTACAAAGTTTTTTTTGCCTCTTTTAGCACTGAGACAGTGGAGAAGTACTACACTACCCACAATCCTAAGCGTAACAGCAACATCCTTAATTGGCAAAGCTCGCTGTTACCATGGAAATGTTTACCGCACCCATGAAACTGCGAACGGCTAGCAAGCTGCTACCACTGAAGTCTATGCTTTATGTACTCAGTCTTGTACTTTTGCCTTTTTTTTGCCGTGTTTAAAGGTCCAATGTGTGGGAATTTCTCCCATCTAGCGTTGAGATCATATATCGCAATCAACTCTCTCGCACCACGCAGTTCAAAGTACGTATTACAGCTACGGTAGCCTTCACACTTCAAAAAGCCGGTCTCTTGCTCTTTTCAATATCATTTTTTTTCAAGACTCCTGTTCCTGAAATTTGGATTTTGAATACGTGTGGTCCTCCATGTTTCCTTCTTCCTATGCTTCAAACTTGCCGGGGCTGGGAAGCTATGATACCCATTAGCAGCATTAGCAGCACCTGTGAGTTTATCATGTGACAGCGAAAATGCAAAAGGCGGAGCAGTATGTCCTGTACGTCCCTTACCGGCTAACGTATTTCAAGATGGAGCATGAATATGGAGCGTCTACCCCAGTTCATGCAAATGCAAATGTAAAATTTCAAGCCAATAGGAATACTTGATGGAATTGATGGTGGTGGTAAATATTCATGAAAAAGGACAAGTTTGTGAACGGGCAACACAGATTTTAATAATGAACAACTAAACACGTTACACACTGGACCTTTTAAAGTGTTCTTTTGAGCCAAATCAAATGTTTTATGGTCACGAGTCATCTCGTAGCTGGTTGGCTTGGTTCTAGGTGTAAAACTATTTATATAATAATTTTCTGAAACATCAATAAAGATATTGAAATGGGGAAAATCACTTCCGGAACCGGAGCCGTTAAAAAAGTGGGAGACCACTACTGAGCTCTATAGTGTGTTATTTTGCCCCCAAGTGTCCAAAATAAGTTGTCGCAGCTTTAGAATAGTAGGTCTTGATTAGGGCTGGGTAACTTTTTAGGCACCGACCTAATTGCCTCCTTAGTATCGAGTATCGAAAAATGCCTCATCATTCAATAACAAATTTTAATACCTTCGCAAATCTCCTCAGTGTCAGTGAGCCAATAAGTATGCAGCATGCTTCTACCAAGATCTAATAATGTCTGTGATTGGCTGTTTAACGTTACACGTCGTAGAGACACGCAGGTAAAACTCTACATTACACAGAGATGGGCTCATGTAGTAGAAGCTGAAAAATAAATGAAAAGATTTGTGCCGCAATGTGTAATGTTGCAATTTATTTTTGTTAAAATGGATTTTATAACATTGGTATCAAAAAAGTATTGTTATGGAAGTTTTGAAAACATTTTTTGAAAGATTACCTGCCCTAGTCTTGATAGAGGTTAAAACATTTTTGTGACAGCGGTTTTAGGCTCAATGGTCCCATTCTGTATGCATGTTGTCAAGTAGGTTCAAAAAGTAAATGTTGTGCTTCAAATACTCCAACACTCAACCTCTCCTTCCTC
Organism: Sander lucioperca; assembly: GCF_008315115.2. Taxonomy (NCBI): domain Eukaryota; kingdom Metazoa; phylum Chordata; class Actinopteri; order Perciformes; family Percidae; genus Sander; species Sander lucioperca. The sequence goes on along the minus strand of NC_050194.1, from coordinate 25,185,660 downwards.
TCTCTGAGCAGGTATCTGTACTGTGGAGAGCTTTCTCTGCGTCTGGACCAGGCGATACCTTTACACAAGCTGGCCACTAAGTACCAAGTGATGGGTCTCCAGCAGGGCATTACCCAGTACATGAGCCAGAATGTGGCACGGGAGTCCTCCTCGGGACACGTGGCGGGCTGGTACGAGTACGCCCTGCAGGCCGGCGACGTGACTCTGAGGGACAGCTGTCTTCAGTTCATGGCCTGGAACCTGTCGTCGGTGCTGCGGAGCGGAGAGTGGGTGACCATCAGCAGCCAGCTGCTCATGGCCCTGCTGCAGCGCTCGGACCTCGTCCTGCAGAGTGAGATGGAGCTCTTTGCTGCGCTGGAGGCCTGGATTATTCAGAATGAGCCGGACAGTTTGACAGCGGAGAACGCATTGAGAGCCGTACGTTATGCCATGATGCCACCACGGGAGCTCTTCCGCCTGCAGACCCAGTCATCGGTCCTGGCTCGCTATCAGGAGTCGGTGCGTGACCTGCTCTACATGTCCTACCAGTTTCACTCTGCGTCGCCACTGGCCATGGCCAAATACTTTGACGTGAACTGCAGCCTCTTCATGCCCAGGAACTACCTGTCGTCAGTGTGGGGGTCTGCCTGGATCATCAGCAACCCCTCGCGAGACGACCGCAGCACCAGCTTCCAGACCCAGCTGGGGCCCAGTGGCCATGACTCCAGCAAGCGGGTGACTTGGAACGCCATGTTCTCGCCACGCTGGTTACCCCTCAGCATGAGGCCGATGTACACGGAGACGGGCGCCATGCAGCCGACACGTGTTGATGGAGGGAGCCCTCGCATCATCATAACGCCGGCCACATCCAGCGCAGATTTCGCCGGGGTGAACTTCCAGAAGACGGTGCTTGTGATGGCTCAGCAGCATGGGAAAGTGGTGGTGAAACATGTCTACAACTTCCACCAGAGCACAGAAGAAAACGGCGATTTCTTGGTCGAAGCTGACCTGTACCGCCGGACGTCGGAATACCTCATCGATAGCTCGCTCTTCCTCCATATTGTGGTGAAGCCGCTGTACCAAACCCTTCTAACCAGCAAGAACTAAGCCTCCGACCTCCTCACTCATCTCACTCAACACAATCCAACCTTGTGAAGCGACATAGATACAGTATATGTATACGTAGATAACGCATTTGCCGCTGCTATTTACTGGAGTGATACGTCGACCTGACCCAAACTAGCATTAGCTTAATTCAGTATCAGGACAGTCACTTAAGCTAACTTTATGTTAGCTTTAAAGAAAGATTAACGTTACCTTTTGTGATATTAAATTGAAGACGTTCGTAACAGTAAAATATTACAAAACACATTTTTTTCACCTGTATAATGTTATTCCATAGCACAAAAGTTGCATTAAAGTTTAGTTTTTATGAGTCTCCATGGTCAGAAAGGGTCAGATGTCTGTCCCAAGATGGCGGCGGCAGAGATGCATCTCACAAGCCAGATGCGGCATCTACGTATATATATATATATACAGTGTATATATACATTTATGGTGAAGCGACATCTCACTCATATCACATCGTGGGGATCTGAATCCTCCTCGTGTGTGACGTTTGGATCATTTGTCTCGCCTCATATAACTGCTGTTTTCATTGGGCAACTAACACACCAAAGCTTGACTCATGACTATCTCAGAGCATTTTGTAAATCATAATGTAACATGAGTGTAAAGTCATGATGAAACGTGTGTTTATATTTTTCTTACTGTCAACATATTCCACGAAAAGACCAAAACAACAGTGACTGTATCCACTAACTAGTCTTGTGTTTGTATCACAGCCTGATATACTGTATATCTTCTTCCTCTGTGCCATAGAGCTCCATTGTTGTTAAAAACACACCAAAGAGCCACACTCTTGCACTGGGGGACATGTGTATGATTTACACATGTACACATGTCCCCCAGATGAACACACACACTGTAGTTTATTTTGACTCAATCTCACACACACCGTCTTGCTGCCACAAATACTCACTAGAGCACCAAATGGGGATTAATCCGCCGCTGAAAATAGTTCCCAACATATACGCTATTTACTACTGTTTGAGTGATGTTTGCTAAAAACTACAGTGACCAGCTGTTTCAGGAAATTACTGAGCATTTAAAAAAACAAAAAGATATATTTGTGAGCCTTTTTTCTTTTAATTGTTTTTAAAGATTTCAGTAGGAACCAATGTTCTTGGGGCTGAGAGCCATAGGCGGGTAGTCGGAAAAACACACACATACAATACACATTGTAGGTTTCAGTCTTTTCATGGGATTTGTTTGACAATAAGAAAAAATATAGAATATCGCCAACCTTATCCTTTACTCTTGAGGTTCTATTCCTGCTACATTTTCTCTGTATTTTTGGTGCTATTTTACATAATTTACATTTAAAGGTCACAGTTGTAATTCCTCACCCAGTAAGCACTGATTTGGGGATTTGTAGTTCAAACTACATCTAGATATTGAGGTTTAAACTGGTAACATGTAAGCTGTTTCAACCGCATACATGTCAACAAGTTGATCGGACTTGCCGATGCAAGTATCTTTGCTAGTTTAAGACTGACGCAGTTGTCAGTTTCCCGTCCAGCGCCCACGTAATTTAAATAGCAAATGCACCTGCGCCCATCTGTGCGCCCATGGGCGTGCTGGTCTTACAGGGAGGTGTGTTCAGGTGCATTCTGGGCGTGCTGGTCTTACAGGGAGGTGTGTTCAGGTGCATTCTTGGTGTATTGCTATATTGAGGCAGCAGAAAGTGATCGCGCCATTGACCAACAAAAACCTGGTCTAAAGTCAATAACGCAGCATTTCATTTCCTCGACTCGCGTTTCACCATCCGCACGAAAAAGTCACGTCCTGAGATCAATAATGTTGTCAGACGCTTTTAGTAACAATCTGAGCCTGTCAGTAGCAACAAAAAAAAAAAAAAACACTTTTATTGGACAAAAAGCCACAATTGCCCTATTAGGTTACTTTGCAGCACGGTACGCGCCGGCCCATCATTGCGATCTCGCTCAATACTGGACCAATTTAAAAGATTTTTGGTCACATCAGCCTATTAGACACAAATGCATGGGGAAATGGGGTCCAGGTTGAAAAAAAAATGGTAGTTACCCTTTAAAGAACACAACAGGAGCGTGAAAAATACAGATGTTATTTCATGTAGATTTAAACATTGGAACTTCTGGCTTTGCAAAAACAGATTTGTAATTGAGATGTTCATGATTCCTTAAAAAAAACATCCCGAAACACGTGTGATTTTGAACAATACAGGAGAATAATGATTTCCTTCACATAAATAAAGACATTGGCTCCATAAATTGTTGCATACAAATTCACCAGAATGCAGGAAATGAAGTGTTCTGGGGGAGGATCCCCAGGCCCCTGGTTATAATGTGTCCCCCCCCAATGTTGAAGCAAAACCTACGCCCTTGGCCTAGATCACACATTTCTGACTTGCAAATGGCAAAGTCAGAGCTTCCTGGGAACCAAATGTTCATCCTGTTGGACTTCAGGTGCTCCAACAGGCATCATTTTTACTTTAGTTGTTTTCTTTCTTTTTTACTTTAGTCATCATTGTAGCAACCCAGGGGATTTGAAAGCCCGATTCACAATAAAAATAGGTAACTCAGAGACAGTTGGCTTTAACATAAAGTGTTCTTTAATAACTTAGTCAGGAAAAGGGTAGTGGAACAAACTTTAACTTAGGATTCTTCCCGTCCGGGTCTGTCGGTTTTCAGGCGATGTTGTCCTGGGAGGGTTTAAAGCAGAGCGAGAGGTCAGTCCTTTTTCCAGCCAAAATCCTAAAGCCTACTACACACCGAGCCGATAATCGGCCGTCGGACAGTCTGGCGAGGTCAGTGACTCGAGTCTGTTCGGTGCGTTCCGTGCCGTCGTCCGTCCGAGGGGCCGTCGGCCTTCATTTTGGCCAATTTGACATGTATAATCGGCGGGGCGGGCACTGCCGGCAGTCGGACTCAAATGACCCATCTGATTGGTAGAGTGTGACAAGAGTCTCTCAAAATCTGACGAAAATCTTTTAAACTGACCTTTGTCGATCTGAAATGCAGACAGATTCAGCAACTGCACGGCCTATTCATCTCTTAAAATGTTTTCAGAAACACGTTTCGGTGAACTATTTTAGTCCAATATGAGATCGTATTCTGAACGAGCCGCCATGACAGTCCGTCTTGGACGTCTGGCCTGTTTCCCCTGGTTTGCTACATAATGTATTTACAAAACCACTCTTCTAAGCCTTCACACCACATTACTGTAGATGTCAGATTACCCTGTTATTAGTTCATTACTTAGATTCACTGTTGCATTAATCAATGTTACCTGATAATAAAGATTTTTACAAAAGTTTGAAAAGTAAACTGAAATTGTCCTGATTGTGCTGTGATTTCATCTTTTCATCACCTCACTCGTCAACAGATGCAAAACCAGTTCATTTGACTTCAATCAAGTCGATTTAATTTATACAGCCCAACATTACAGACATGCAATAGATGTTGACAGAAAGAAAAAAATCACAATATGATACGTGCATGATATGATAAGGCAAGGCAAGGCAAGGCAAGGCAGCTTTATTGTACAGCACATTTCAGCAACAGCAATTCGAAGTGCTTTACATAAAACATTAAAGAGCAGTTAAAAACAATTAAAAATATAAAAATGAGAATAAAATAGTGCAGTATAAGAAATGAACAATTATTTAAAGAAAGGCAACAACAAAAAGAAGGTCTTCAGCCTTGATTTAAAAGAACAGAGTGGCAGCGGACCTGCAGTTTTCTGGGAGTTTGTTCCAGATATGTGGAGCATAAAAACTAAACGCTGCTTCCCCCTGTTTAGTTCTGACTCTAGGGACAACAAGCAGACCTGTCCCAGACCACCTGAGAGGTCTGGGTGGTTCATAATGTAGTAGCAGATCAGAAATGTATTTTGGCTCCGATACATTTAGTGATAAACCAACGGAAGCATTTTGAAGTTAATTCTTTGAGGCACAGGAAGCCAGTGTAGAGACTTCAGAACTGGGGTGATGTGATCCACTTTCTTGGTCTTAGTGAGGACTCGAGCAGCAGCGTTCTGAATCCGCTGCAGCTGTTATATTACATTACATGTCATTTAGCTTACGCTTTTATCCAAGGAGACTTCCAATTGCTATATATGTCAGAGGTAACACGCCTCTGGAGCAACTAGGGGTTAAGTGTCTTGCTCAGGGACACATTGGTTGATGTATCACAGTGGGAATCGAACCCAGGTCTCCCACACCAAAGCCATGTGTCATATCCACTGCGCCATCTCAGCTGTCTGATTGATTGATTGATTGATTGATTGATAATTGTCTTAATGTAGGCTTATAAAAATAAAGGCATTGTTAAGATTAAATTACCAAACAGTAGCCTACATACCTAAATAAGATTGTGCAAATCCAAATGAAATGTGTGAGAATGATGAGTTTCGCTATAAAGATGTGATTCTGCTCCCTCTCTTCAGAAAACACAAACTTTTTATTTATTTATGTTAACATATATCACACACATTACATGTGTTTATGTAGAAATATGAACACACAACTTTCCAACCTTTTGTCTTTGAAACAATCTATCGGCATGGAACCAATCATCTACCTTTACATCATCATCATTTAAAACAAAAACACTTAGAAAAAGTCACTAATAAACAATGACTTTTACGACTTTTAAGATCAAGATTAGTTGTTTTTTTGAATAATGTGTAAATACAATAGACTAAAATAAATGAATAAGATAAGATAAGATAAGACTTTATTGTCTGTTCACACGGAACATTTTCTTGCATCGTCTGCTCCAACAGTCAACAAATAACATTAAAAAAACATCTGTATGGTCACCCGACAAACATCACTCACACACACACACACACACACACACACACACACACACACACACACACACACACACACACACACACACGCCAAATCCAAGTATGTAATTATTAAAGTATTTAAAACGAGCCCCACCTTTACCAGCAACAATATATAAAAGCTGCTTACACATGAGTACATCAGTAGCAATATTCACCATTTTTGAGATAATAACTTTAACTTTTGACATTTCAAAGTAAATGTACCCGATGCTATTTTTACTAAAGCGTATTATATGAGTAAATGTCACATATCGACACTGCACAACACACTGTATTTAAAGCGCCAGTAGTTCAACAAACCCAGCTCGGATATGGAAATAAATCAGCTGCCTAGACGCTGCAGACTACATTTCCCAGGATCCCTTGCGTTCCAAGCAGGAAGAACGTTCTCTCGTAGAGGCTCACACTGATCCAAGTTAGGAGCTTTCAGCTGCCAGCCTTGGCCCATCATGTAAGTGCTGCGGAGAATTCTTTGCAGTGCATTTGCAAAAAAATTACCTCTTTTCCCGTCGTCTGCGGCGGCTGTGCAATTGTACCGTCGCTCTTTGCACGGACACGCACGCTTCGGACGCAAAAAGGCTCCAAGTGCATGAAGATCGAGGCTTGTATTTTTGCATCTTGGTTGCAAAAAGGCAAGCCGCCGAAGCTCCAGTGCGAGGGCGATGGAGGGAGGGAGTGAGAAAGAAGGCAAAGTCTTTTGTGCTTCCCCTCCCCCTCATCAAAGCAAAGGGGAAATGTCTCAGCCAAAGGGAGGTAAGAATATGAAAGCGATCTGTGCAAAAAAACCAAACAAGCGATATGCAATCACTGCTGCACGGTTTGCAACATGCACCCGCTGTGGCTCGGACACGGCCGGGGTGCATGTGAAAGTTACATGGTTTTAGAAGGGGTCAGTTGCATTTCCTGTTTTAAGATCTTCCCCTTTACACAGTTCCTGGTAGGACGGTGCTGTGTGTACTCACTCATGTTGGCGCTATATTAGCAGCGTTAACTGGCACAGGGCGCCTTTAAATAGTCACGAGATATAGACACGAAGGACACTGCAACTCTTTAGAATAATAATAATAAAAAAAAAAAAAATAAATAAAAAAAACCTCTTGCACGAGTTGATGCATGGCTCGTGCACATTGCTCAAGGTAAATAGTATCGCGTGCAGGGGTTTTGGTGCAGGAGGGCAACTTGACGTGACAGCCGCCCTGCAGCTGTCAGCGGGTCAAGTTGAAGTGTTCATTGGGTGGGGTGGGGTGTGTGTGTGTGTGTGTGGGGGGGGGGTTGTTGATTTGTTTCTGTTTCTGGGACAGAAAAATGGAAATCTAATAATAGAATGTGTTGTGAGCAGTGGTGGAAGAAGTATTCAGATCCTGGACTTAAGTAAAAGTAGCAGTACTACTAATACCACGCTGTAAAAATACTCCTAATAGTGTGGAAGTAGCCTATCAACGATGCACTTAATGTATTAAAAGTAAAAGTACTCAATGCAGTGAAATCCTCATTTTAGAAACTGGAAACGTAAAAGTGTCTAATGGGCTAATCATTTCAGCTGTACTTGTAGGCCCAATATATTGTGGGGTATTAATTTATAATAATAAAAACATCATATTTGACCAACTATATATGTTTTGTGTGCAAACATCTTAATGTGTAAAGTAACTAAAGCTGTCAGATGAATGTAGTGGAGTAAAAAATACAATATTTCTCTCTGAAATGTAGCGGAGTAGAAGTAGAAAGTGGCATGAAAAGATAATACTACAATTGTACCTTAAATGTGTACTTAAGGACAGTACTGGAGTAAATGTACTTTCACATTCCAAGTGGCGGTCAGTGTTCAGACCCATTCTGTCAGCTGCATGCTTCTGTCCATGCAGGCTACTGGACATGTGTCAAACCCCTGGGTGGCTGCTTGTCCACAGATGTTCAGCTATTTTTCCCTCTCAGCATGCAAACGAAAACACGCATGTCACACTTTGACCCCAACTCTATTGCTGTTCGGCAACTAGCACGAGCAGCCTGAGAGCATTTTAAAAGATCGGCCGTGAATGCAGCTTGCTCGCTTGCAGAGAAAAAACAAGCAGCTGCAGTGAAAGCAGCTCAGGCGTTTTTCCTCCCCTTGTGTTTTCCAAGAAGTCCAAAGTGAGGCTGGTTCATTGCACAACATGCAGAACACACACACAAACACACACGCACATACACACAGGGCTGCAACACTACTGCCGATTAGGTTCATTGACGATTAATGTGTTGATTATTTTCTCGATCGATCGATTAGTTGTTTGGTGTATAAAAATTGTTAGAAAATGGTCGTAAATGTCGATCAGTGTTCACATGGGTTGTTTGGTCGACAACTCAAAGATATTCAGTTTACTGTCACAGAGGAGAGAAGGAACTAGAACATATTCACATTTAGGAAGCTGGAATCAGAGAACTTACTTTTTTCATAAAGAAATGACTCAAACGGATGAATCGATTATCAAAATAGTTGGCGATTAATTTAATAGTTGACAAGTAATCGATGAATCTTTGCAACTATATACACGCACACGCACGCACACGCACGCACACACACACACACACACACACACACACACACACAGAGATAAACAGATCGAGAGCCCCCGATGGTCAGAGCCTCACAGTGTTTATCTGGAACAGTCAATTGTCCGCCCAGCTACACAGAGGAACTGTCTTGTTGCAGCCAGTTCATGATGAATAATGCACAGACATTTTTTTTGTTTCTCTAGATGAATGAGTCGGTTTGGGACTTTCCTGAGAGCAGAAGTAGGTTTCTGTTGTCATTCATTGATGTTTTACGCCGCAGAAAACGACACTAGGGCCGCACGATACGAGGAAGTGGGTTGAAGATCGCCATGACGATATTACTTGCGTTAAATGAAGAGATATTAAAGTGTACTCAGATGTGCATTTCTTCTACTTTCAAGTATTGTGCTTAAATACAACAAACTGCTTGTTGAATTTACGAGTCAAAAGGAAATCATTTCCAAAATTTATTTTATTGAGCAAATTGAACACTGAATTGAATATAAAAGACATGACTGGAAAGAATGACAGCTACGTTTTAAAGTGCAGTTTTCTGCTGATATTTTCCTTCAACTAACGTCAAAAATCTCAGAGTCCATCCATCCATCTTCGTCCGCTTATCAGGTATCGGGTCGCGGGGATAGCAGCTCCAGCAGGGGACCCCAAACTTCCCTTTCCCGAGCCACATTAACCAGCTCCGACTGGGGGATCCCGAGGCGTTCCCAGGCCAGGTTGGAGATATAATCCCTCCACCTAGTCCTGGGTCTTCCCCGAGGCCTCCTCCCAGCTGGACGTGCCGGAGGAGTGTCTTTCGCAATGTGTTTATTGCGCCAGTTGATATCGCAATGACGATTTAAAAAAAACCCGACATATTGTGCAGCCTTAACGCACACACAGATCTAGAGGCTGAAGGAATATTCATTTGGTTGATTAATCGATTGGTCCATCATTCACTACAGTACGTTGTTGACTTGACTTTTTGTAGTACGACAAAAAAAGGACAAAATGACTTTCTGTCAGTCACCTCGAGGCCCGATAAATAGTTTTGCTGGGGCGGTGTGAAAGCATGAACCCTTAGTAATGTTAATAGAAATAGTTCTTGAGGGCGCCTGGGTAGCTCTCCTGGTACATCGCGCGCCCACATAAAGAGGCTTAGTCCTCGACGCAGCGGCGCTTTGCTGCATGTCATTCCCCCTTCTCTCTTCCCCTTTCATGTCTTCAGCTGTCCTGTCGGAAATAAAGGCCTAGAATGCCCAAAAAAATAATAATCTTAAAACAATCAAAAACAAATAGTTATTGAGAGCTGCAGAAAAATCTTTTTGGTAATCTGTTTTTTTTTTTTTTTTTTTTTTTAATGATCAACATTTTTGATAATCAATTCGTCATTTATTCTCCCAAGTTCCGGCTCGTCTTTTGTGAGAGTTGCTGCTGTTTTGCTGCTTTTGTGATAATAGATTTAGATTTTCAAATTTTTGAGAGATGTTTAATTTAAGATGGGTCTTCTTAACTCATCATAATAAGGACAATACAAAAGATTTATTCTCAACTTCTCCTTTTTCACACAGTTCGCACAATCTTGTATCTTCTTGGATGTTTTAATGTTTAAATGATGTCTGAACACAAGCAGCTGGACAATAACTTTGCATGAATATAATGGCCAAAAATTGGCAAAAACCCGATCAAACAGGGAACTGTCTGATCAGACAGACTGTTTAGACACAGACTGTACAACATTAAAGCGTTGTATAACTTACAACCACTCAAGGAAATGAGTACAAATCTGCAAAGCTAAAAATAAGCATCATGTCCTTGTGTTTTATGGAAATCATGTCGGAGTGAGTCCCTTCACTCTGCTGCTGGTTTCCTTCTATTCTCATTTCATTTGGCTCAGATGCATGTTAAGTCTTGCGTCTCTTTCTCAAGCGCTGCCCTGTGTGGCCCGGACACTTTTTTTAAAGCCCTAACCATTGTGCGCTGTGATGTGCTGTGCTGTGCTGTGCTGAGCTGAGTGCTCGTGTGAGCTCGGCTGTCCGATGTGACAGAATGACAGTGGCCCTCCCAGCTCGTGTCCCCCCCCCCCCCCCCCTCCCCCCACAGCCTCAGCCGGCCGTCGCTCCCCTGCACAAATGTCCCGTTTGTCATGCAAATGTGAGGCTGCGTTTTCAGCTGCACGGATACTAAATTTGCTGTTTCGACGGGCCAATTGTTGGTCCAATTCCAGGCCTACAGTGGCTTTTTTTGTTTTGTTGCTGCAATAACAGTAGAATTGTTCAGAGCATGGAGGGGGGGTATTGACCGAGTAAGCATGCATGTATTCAGACTGCAGCAACTTCTCTGATTGCAAGAGCTATAGCAACAATATTAAGGACATTTTACAACAAATCCTGTTTCTGTTTTAGCTTTGTATCAGGCATGCAAGCAGAGGTATATGATGCAACCGTGAGATGTTACTGTGACTGTTTTTTTTTGTTGCAGTAAAGCTAAGATGAGTGTGTGCTGAAAACAAGAGACCCATAAATCCAGGTCTCTGTTCAACCTGGAGTAACCTAATGGCAGCAGGTTTCCAGATTTCACTGTTGACATGAGATGAGGGAGGGAGCGGTGTTGCACCGTAGCACAGCTTTGCACTGCAAGATAGTGGATGCAAATAATATCATTAATTGCAGGCTGCATGCTCCACTTAATTGCATGATGCATGCTAGGGCTGCAACTAACAATTAGTTTCAGTGTTGATTAATCTAGTCGATTATTTTCTGGATTAATCAATTAGTTGTTTGGTCTATAAAATGTCAGAAAATGGTGAAAAATGTCGATCAGTGTTTCTTGCTTTGTCCACTCAAAGATATTGACTTTACTGTCACAGAGGCAGGGGTGTTGGACTGGGGGGGGGAAGGGGACTGAGTACCCAGGGCCCCCAAAAAGATGCTAGAATGAATAGCTGTGGATGCGGGGAGGGGCCCATAGAAAATTGTGAAGTAACTAGAAAATATTCACATTTAAGAAGCTGCGATCGTAAAAAATGACTCAAACCTATAAATCGGTTATCAAAAATAGTTGGCGATTTCATTTAATAGTTGATGAATCTTTGCAGCTCTAATGCATGTGTACTCTTCAACCTGCAACTCTTCTGTTTAAATCACAGTTCTGAATTGTCTGAGAAAAAAATATAAAGATCAAAGCTCAAATTCCTTCCAAATATATTTGCGCTACACTGAAGTTGCATGCATTGTATCTTCCCAATAGGAATTCAGTTATTGCCAAACATTTCACATGTGGATGGTGCTTAAGCAAAGTGGCTGCACCGCCACCGGCAGCCGTTTTCTCTGGGCGGAATTTTTTTTAAAACAGTTGTAATTGTAACGGAGCAACATGAGGACTGCTCTCCATTCTGCCATTACAGTCAGCAGCTTTTACACCTGTGTGTTGAATAAAATAAGTCATCACCAGCTCCAATTAGCACCTCAGCTGCGATTGGACAGAAAAAGAACTCCAGTAACTTGGCTCATGTGTCTTTATATGTGTGTAGAAAGAAAAGAGTCTGTGGAATATTTTAAATGTGCTACTAGCGAGTAGGGCTGCAACTAAAGATTATTTGCATAACCGAAATCCCTTGATACATTTTTGTAGAGCTGCAAACACCAACCCAATAATCGGCCGTCGGACAGTCTGGCGAGGTCAGTGACTCGAGACTGTCAGCCTTCATTTTGGCCGACTTGACATGTTGCGTCGGAGGGCGGGCAGTCGGACTCCATGACAAATCTGATTGGTGTAGTGCTAACCCGGAAATGAGGAGCGGAATGAGCGTGACTAAGCCTCTCAAAATCTGATGAAAATCTTTTAAACTGACCTTTGTCGATCTGAAATGAAGACAGATTCAGCAACTGCACGGCCTATTTCTCTCTTAAAATGTTTTCAGAAACACGTTTCGGTGAACTATTTTAGTCCAATATGAGATTGTATTCCGAACAAGCCGCCTTGACAGTCTGGCTGTGAATTTCTGGAGAAACCAGACCCACATGACGCGTTCGTCCAATCAACTGCCGGTTTTCATTTTTGGGGCGAGAGTACAGATTAGCGCTGCCTGCTGTTATGGAGACGTATTACACGCTCAAGTCGGCGTTGCTTCGGTGTGTTCTGAGGCACCTTTTGGATCTCAGGGAGCCGACTGATCAGTCCGACTGCCTTTTCTGCCAACGGTCGGCCGTCGGGTTGGTGTGTCAGGGGCTTAAGTTGTCAACTGTTAAATTAATGGCCGGCTTGAGTAATTTTTCTCTGATCGCATCTTCTTAAATGTCAACGTTTTCTAGTTTCTTCTCTCCTCTGTGACAGTAAACTGAATATCTTTGAGTTGAGAACAAAACAAGACATTTGAGGACGTCGTCTTGTCATGGGAAAACCCTGGATGCAGCTTTCTTGCTCCGAGGCGACCTGAAGCTGATACCTCGACCCTCTCCGCTCTTCGCGAGTATCATTCAAATTGAGCCAAGTTCACAGGAAGTGTAGCGTGAGCCGGTGACGACATGCTTCCCTGAGGACATTTCAACAGCTGTAACCTAAAGGAGCTGCCATCTTTGGAAGTGTACAGTGTCTCACAAACTGCCAGAGCGGTCGGAGGGGGGCCAAGAAGCCGAGGGCTCAGACTGGAGTTATTTTCAAATCCCCCACCCCCCACCCCCCTTCCCTCCCTTCTGTCCTGTGTTGCTCTCCTATGTGTTGTCTTTTCCTGTCCTTCCTTGTGTCGGTGCTACATTGAGCTGTCTTCCTCCGGCTCTGTGGAATCCCATTGAGGAACTCTTGGGATTGTTGGAATTCCAGCCTGAGTGCATGTGTGGGATAGCAGCGGGCGCTGTGTAACACCCGTGATCCAGAGCTCATTATCACGCAGGCCGGCCATCATCCGCCCTCACACACACACACACACACACACACACACACACACACACACACACACACACACACACACACACACACACACACACACACACACACACGCACGCGCACACACACACAGTGTTTCTGCGTGCTTGTCTCTGTTTCTGCACACTCTGACCGCCCCCTGCAAACCTTCCTGTCAGCATTAAATTTGTTCCTTTTCAGAAAGTGTGAGTGCCGCGCAGACACCCATCTCCTGTGGCCTCGCTCTGGCATTTCACTGCATGCTTGAGCTCATGTGCTGCGAATCACTGGAACCGATTTGTACTGCTGCTTTTAATGAACCCACACTGACTACCACAGTGTGCAAGTTTGACGCTGAGCTCAGCAAGAATTAAGGGAGGAATTGTGTATTTGAGTTATGCAACATAATCTGGAGACTGTCTGAAATGGGATATTTTTAGATTGCTCACTATCTCACTATGCATTTACATGCACAGCAGTAACCGGGGTATGGTTTCACCGCGGTTAAGTGAATAACCAGATTAAGCCAGGCCTTCCAGTACACATGAGCAGGGAAGAATGGGAAGAATGACAGGAGTAACTCTACCTCCGGTACAGTAGGTGGCGCTCTGCCAACGTACAACTGGTCGGACTAAGGCTTTTTCTTCCCGTTGACCTTTGTCAAAAATATAAGTCGGAAAGTGGCAGGGAGCGATTTTCCCGGGCGGATGTGTCTGGTCTACATATCCCTGCCTCTGCTGAATTATTTTTATCCCTCATGGGGACAAAATGTATTCTCTCCCCCCACCCCCCCACCCCCCCCAAAGAGATCAATGCTACTTCACCAATAGATCATGTATTATATACCTAAAGTAGAAGTATTTTCAACTAAGTAAAGCACTGTCTGTAGTGTCATAGAACGATCAAATCTGAGCAGCAGTTGCTGGTTGTATTTAGCTGCTACAGAGCTCCAGGACGCCGGCTACCAGCGGCAGTTGTTCAGCCGCCAATAGGTGACTTTGAGCCGGCTACAGGCACCGCCAGGTGACGGTCCTTTCAGGGGCCATGCAAGTGTAGTTTAGCCAGAAAAAGTGAGCGTCATGCTCACAGTTAAGTTTAGGCACCAAAACGAGTAGTTAAGTATAGGAAAAAGATCGTGGTTTGGATTAAAACACTCCCGAGGAACGAACCAGCGTTTCCTGGGGGAAAACATTTTGTTTTCACTGCGTGTGTTTTGGCATGGAGTGGCTCTGTGTCCATGGTATTGAAAGGGGGATTTAATTATTGCATGTTTTGCTTTTTTAAGGTTTAAAGCTTGCTGATGTTTTTGCCGCGTTTGCTTCCAACTGCTCTCTTCTATTTCAGGGTTAAAAGCCACTGCAACAGAGTGGGGAGGGGCACTCATAACCTATGCATAACCCGAGCTTAACACGGTTAAGGTGTATACATGCACGATTACAGACTGGCAGGCTGTTCTCGTTCACTGTTGGTACTTTGAAAAGTAATGCGCTATAATTAATATGTGACACATAGAATAGTGAGTCAGTACATGCAGGACTGCCTCAATGAGGAAGTCAGGCAACGAGATATAAAGGGTGACAAAATCTGCATAGGGAGGAGGTCGTGGTGGATGAACGGGTCAATGTTGACCTGTAACAAACCACCTAAACCGCAATCTTTTTAGTCTTTTAGTAGTGTAGTTGTCTATAGGTTCTGCACAGCAAGGGCTTTCACATGCACACTGATTGCTCGTGTTGCTGGACATTCGTAGGATTACGCATGAAGATGTGTGCTTAACTTTTCGTAAGATATTATACATGTCACTCCCTGATCTGTACCGGAACTTATCCCCTGACCAATGGGCTTATCTGGACCCTAGCCAATCAAGGTCAGTGCTTATCTCAACCATCTTTGCACATGTGTAGAACAGCGACATTACGAACCGCTGTATGAGGATACGTTGAATACTTTGACTTCACTGCTTTTCAGAGGGTAATATTGTACTATGTATACCAGCAGTAGACTTGTAGTTAAAATGTACCCGCTGCAACAGTTAACAATTATTCTAGTTATCGATAAATCTTCCAACATTTTTCTTGATTAATCGATAAATAATTTGGTCTATAAATAGACCGAAAATTGTGAAAAATTGGGACCAACACTCCCAATTTCCAAATATAATTAATTTACTATCACAAATGATTAGGCAAACCAGCAAATATTTCCATTTGACAAGCTGCAAACCAGTGTTTCATTATGGACATTTTTTTACACAAATGACTAAACTGAAATTGCAGCTGATGAATTTTCTGTCGACCCACGTATCGATTGATTGATGATTGTTTCAGCTTTAATTGCTTCTTTTACTTTAAGTCAAGAATCTGAACACTCTTTCCATCATTGTGTGATACAAAGCAGAGGAACACATGCTTCTTCCTGCCAGCCACATCGATTACATAATCCGCTGCCCCTCTGACCTCCCCGCCACCTCCTCTCTCTTTCCTACACCTCTGTTCTCTCTTCTCTTTCTGCCGTTTCTCCTCAGTCAGTAGCAGCAGGTTTACCAGCTCTGAATCCAGCCTTCCTGTCATTTGAAACAAGTAGGATTTGGCATAGAGAACCGGTTCCAACTTGGAACCGTTGAAAATTTTGGATTCCAATGGAATCGTTATTTATTATTTTTTTTTTATTATTGGAATCGGTTTTAAATCCGATCGTCCGTTCCAAATTTAAAGCCCAGTTCAGACCAAAGATTCGCGACGAGACAAAGCCGTTTTAGAACGTCGCAGGGAAAAGTTTCAGCGGTCTGAACCGGCCCGCCTCAGCTCGACTCAAACCAGCTGATGGTTTCGCTGCGACTCAGCTGCTCAAGTCTGGTTGAGGCTGCTTTAAGAACGTAAGACGTCTCCTGTTTCAACAGCCAATAGAGAAGTCAGCTTTTAAAGTCAACTATAAACTATAGCTGACTAAATAAAATGATCTATAATCAATTTTATTTTTTACAAACAGCTGGTCTAAATGGCAGAGTTTAAGATGGAGCCTCAACAATCGCCCGAAAGCACGGTAACGTTATATGGTCAAGCGAGATAGAGAGTGACTGAAGAGAGAGAGAGCGCCCAGCGGCGTTAGAACAAAGCAAAGAATCAGAGAAATAAAACGTGTTTTCGCCGTTTCATCACTAGAAGTGTAACTGTAGCAAGCATCTCACTATCACTAACGTTATCCACTCCATTCATATTTAGACAACACAAATGATATATTTAGCTACAAAAAGCCTGGCAGTTAGGCAAAAGTACAGAGAGGCGTTGTTAGGGAGATGAGACACCGTCTCGTCTTATTGGTGTGAACTGGCAGGTTTCAGAATGCTGCAGACCGGCTCGTTGCAAGAAGTTGCAAGTTTCAACTCAGCTCGTCGTGAATCTCTGGTCTGAACTGGGCTTTAAGCCCCTGACACACCAACCCAACGGCTGACCTTCGGGTTGGTGTGTCAGGGCCATTACACGCGCAGGTTTTGGTTTCCGTAGCGGCCGTCGTACTTCCAGACACTTGTTGTGTTGCAGCCACGGAGCGCAGTAAGCGGCGCTCTAAAGTGTGGCTTTATTTTACGTTGAAAAAGCCCGGTTAAACGTAATGTAAATCACCATTCAATCAGAATAAAATGTTCCTCTAATCTGTGTAATAAGCAGAGAGACAGAGCGCGTTTAAGTCCCGCCCCCACCGGGGAGGAAAACAACTCTCCGCTCTCATTGACTTGTATTACGTGAAGGTGCCTCCTTGTCTATTCTGTCCGCTAGCAAACAACAGAAAAATGCCTAAAAGCTGCTGTGTGGTGATATTCACTACCAACAGGGTAAATAACCCATGCCTTTAGTTTTTATAAGCTGCCGACCCGAAAAACAGCTTTTATGACGACAAAAGTGGATACAGAAGTGAGGAATCAGCAGAGAGACTGGAGAGACTGTGGCATCCTGACACTAAGCTAACGTTATCCGACGTATTGTGTGTTAGCTTAACTTACAGACATATAGTTAGGCTAAAAGCTGACATTTGGTTATTTGACTTTGTAACAAAATGCTTGCTGCAAACGTAATGTCGGACATAACGTTAGCTTAGTTTCTTCCCATTCTTCCTGCTGATTCAACGCGTCTGTATCCACCTTTGTCTTCATAAGAGCTCAGTTTTTTGGGTCGGCAGTTTATAAAAACTTAAGTTCTGGGTTATTTACGCTGTTGGTAGTGAAGATCACCACACAGCAGCTTTTAGGCCTTTTCCTGTTGTTTGCTAGCGGACGGAATTGACGAGGAGGAAACCTTCCAGCAATACAAGTCAATAGACCTTTTTCACGGCAGACATGTTGACATGTCATAGTAGGAAAAGCACAGGTGTATTCAAGACCATTAATGATGGCTGCATTCCACTTAGGAGAGGCCCTGGTATTGTTCATGCTGACTCACTGAAATAGCTCACTGGGACACTTGATGGAATTGAGCCATCGTTAAGGTTATCAAGTTCAGCTGTGCTTTTCCTACTATGACAAGTCAAAATGTCTGCTGTGAAAAAGGTCCATAGAGAGCGGAGAATTGCCCCCCCCTTCCCCCGTGGGCGTGGCTTTCAGAGTATGAATCGATAAGACCCGGAATCGAAAGGAAGAATCGGGAGTCAAATCAAAAATTGTTAAAATCAAAACGATGCCCAACCCTAGAGGCAAGTCACTGCACATGAGCTGCATGTCACTTTGATTTGCATGCACGTCTGCTGGATCGCCTGCACCACACCACCACAACATGCAGCTGTATGACTTACTGCACTTCACGTACAAATCTGTGTCTGCAGCACCACATTATTCACGTTGCTTCTCGCCTGTGTGTACATTACTGTTGACTAAAATGCCTTGTGCATGTTAATATGCATCGTGAGGTTTGGAGAATAAATCTGTCTTCTTCCTCAGAGGAGCATGCTGCCTCTTGTCTCATGATCGGAGCGGAGCGCCTGTAAGGCACAAGAGTTTTCAGTGAGTGAAGAGAAAGAAAAGGGATGCTGTCACTTCATTGTAATCACACAGTGGAGCTTATGTTCTGACAATGTTTGAGGTCAATCATCTGACAAAGTCCCACGCCTGCTTGATGCAATGCAAAGTATTTATTGATCCTTGTCTTTGTATGGAACCTGTCATTCCTTCTGCTAAAGAGGCTGGCTTTGTTAGTGAACAGGTTATGTCATAAATCAGATTCCAGTGGAATTTGGAGGAATGTTCGACCATGAGCCAAGAGGAAGGGATTAGTTTTGGGTGTGGATCTGGATCCATTAGTGCAGAGCCGAGAAAGTGTCAACGAAAAAGCCTAATTGGTGCTTTTAAATTAATCATTTGTGCACACCGATTAATAGAACATATAACAACAATGTTGAAATTTCTCTGTTTAAGGTCTATAAAGCATGTCCAGGGATCGACCAATTATCGGCCTGGCCGATATTTGGCAGTTTGCAGATTATCTGTATCAGCGATCACGAAAGGCTTGTATCATGTGGACGTTGCGTAACTTTTGTTATTACTTAGAATTCCTCATGGGTGAGACAGAAACTACGCTCTGTAGCTTTAAGATGCACCCTTTATTTTGAAATTCCCACTTTATATTTATTCTTTTTTATTAAAAAGAGTAGCGTGGTTTTAGTTGAAATGTCTGGTAGAGCTTAGTAATGAAACTGCTTTTTGTAAATATATAGAGATGTAACTGATTGTGGTAAATGGGCTTATGTATAGGTCTAAGGCCCCAGAACTGAATCAAACTGATATCGTATCGTGGCAGACTTTGTGATATCAGTAAATATTGTATTGTGGTCCAAAGAATCAATATAATATGGTATCGTAATAAAACGTGTGATATACGCCCCTGATATTTACATGTTGCAGAAGTGTCAACAGGAATCAGTTTATTGATGCAGATGAAACATACCCTTCTGGTATTAAAATAACACACTGAGAGGATTGTGCAGGTTCTCTCTCTCTCTCTCTCTCTCTCTCGCTGACTCACTCTCTCTCTCTCTCTCTCTCTCTCTCTCTCTCTCTCTCTCTCTCTCTCTCTCTCTCTCTCTCTCTCTCTCTCTCTCTCTCTCTCTCTCTCTGAGTGTGTTCTGGTTTTTATGTGTGTGTGTTAGCCAAGAGTTGGTTTCCAGTTACTATTGTTGTCTGTGTAAATGCATGTAGGAGGGGCTGAAACTGGCATTTTAGTGCAACAAAGCTGCTTTGGAAAGTTGAGAGCAGGAGGCAGACAGCAAGAGGCCACCGGTGCAAGGCCGCATAGCACAGCAGCGTCACACCCTGCACTGTTTGAACAAGCTAGGACGCACTGGACACACTGTGTGTGTGTGTGTGTGTGTGTGTGTGTGTGTTCTTGTTTAACTATATTCGTGGGGTCCAAAGACCGGGAGTCCAGTATAGTTGTGGGGTCCCGACAGCTTTGCTGGACCCCACAAGTTTAAAGGTCTGTTTGAGGGTTAAGACTTGGTTTTAGGATTAGTGTTAGAATTAGGTTATGGTTAGGGTGAGGGTAAGGGTTAAGGTTAGGCATTTAGTTATTTATATTTATGATGGTTAAGGTTAGGGTAAGGGGCTAGGGAATGCATTATGTCAGTGGCGGGTCCCCACAAAGATAGTGCCACAAACCTGTGTGTGTGTGTGTGTGTGTGTGTCTGATATGCCTTCAGGACAGTTGTTGTGACTGACGCTTCTGTCCACAGCTACGTGTGTTTGTATTTTCTCACGCGCAGGAAGGCAACGTGAAACATTCCAGGTATTCTTCTTCTTCTTCTTCTTCTGGAGCTGTTCTACGTCTTTTTATTTTTTTTACCAAAGACACACCTTCAGTTTGACTCTTAATGACATGTTATGATCATCAGTGGGCAGCGCAAAGCCCGCTGGTCTTAAATGTTAAATGTTACCTTAGAGCTCTGGTGCGTCACGCTTGCCCCTCCTCTTCCTGGTGTCAGAACACATCTGAATGTTTACTGCAACACACGCTCTGACTGGCTCGTAGCAGTTCAACCCAGTCTGAGGAGGTTTAAACCAGATGCTCTCTAAAGACGAGGCACACACACACACACACACACACACACACACACACACACATACACACAAAGCCACACCCTGTGACATCCCGTTACCAAGGTGCCCGGCAATTAATCTGTCAGTCCAGACCCTCCAGATGGAGCAAGCACACCTGAGCTGCCAGACATCTTCTTCTTCTTCTTTTTGCTCTCAGCGCACGTTATATTCAGTTAGGATCTGGAGTCACTTGCTGCATCCAACCGTAAGTGTCAACGATGAGACGGAGCTTTCGGTCGCTGCCTTCAGTTGCTATATCAACAGGAAATTTAGAAATCAGAGGCTGGATGTAATGCATCAGGAGCGTTTCTGAGTGTTGGTCTTTGTTAGAGCAACGGCTTCAGGAAGTTTGAGTCATTTTGCATCAGTGGGAGTTTTGAAGTGCCGGATGGCTGCTGTATAAGCTCTGGACAGAAGCAGCAAATCAGCATGAATCCGCATACACGTTGCCAGTTATTCAGCACAAATTTGCCATATAGGAAAATTGGCATTGACACTAAATGTTTTCAGGGTTTGATAGAGGTTTCTAAAGCTGCAAAGATATTTTAGTTATCGATTCATAGGTTTGAGTCATTTTTCATGAAAAAAAGTTAAAACTTCTCTAATGTCAGCTTCTTAAATGTGAATATTTTCTAGTTTCTCCTCTCCTCCTCTTAACTTAATATCTTTGAGTTGTGGACAAAACAAGACATTTGAGGACGTCATCTTGGGCTTTAGGAACACACTGATCCACATTTTTCACAATTTTTCTGATATTTTAGAGCCCAAACAACTAATCGATTCATTGAGAAAATAATCTACAGATTAATCGACGATGAAAAGAATCGTTAGTTGCAGGCTGCAGCTCTGGAAGTTTCCCTTTTCTTGCATCTCAAAATGGATTTGATTGAGCCATCTCAGATGTAGCAGCCTGTCTGGAAACGGATTGGAAGTTGACATGATGAGATTTCAGCTGTTGCTGGAGGTAAACGAGAGTAAAAGGTTGCCAGGACAAACTCTGATCAACTGGTCTCTCATACAGAAGCTATGTTAAGAAGTTAAGTATGCTTTCATCTTGCGGTATGCTCGGCCGCCAGTGAGACGGACCCTCCTCTCTGGAGTCTCATCAGGCTGCTCGCTTCTGCTTTTACTTCCCTCAGACTCAACTCTCACGGACGTTTGTGTCGATGACTTACATCAGGAGATTCAACTAGAGCCCAGGCAATTCATCCATTGACAGAAAATCCTTTTGCAAGAATTTGGATCAAACTTTTCATACCGTAGTTCCAGCTAAGGCCTGTAACAGTTATTACATAATTTTCTAATCGCAATATTTAATCGCTAATAGTAATTGCTGTTTCTTTGTTTAACCAAAATGAATTGCCAACGTGAGCTAAGGTGCCAAGGGGCGTCACGGTTTTGACGGTTTTGTCAATTGTATGTTCATTTAAGAGTTTTTTTGAAGAAACAACTCGCACATCCAAAAATTCAAATTCATATATATCTATATATAATATATCTATCGATATATATATCTATCGAGATATATATATATATATATATATCTCATCAAAGTGAAAGACTTTGTGTTTCGGACAGTTGGTTTAAAGACGTCCCATCGCCTCTCGTGCTCAGCATTTGTTTTACTGTTTCCTCACATTTTATAGACTGGATCGTGAATTGATGAATCATTGACAAAAAAACCTACAGATTCATCCATAATGAATATAATCGTTAGTCGCAGTTCTAACTGCTTTAGTGATACTAAACTAAACTTATTTGCTGAAAATCTGTTTATTTTTTTTTCACACAGGGGCATCTGCTTTTTTTGGGGGGGAAATTAGCACAATTTGCAGCAGTGCTCACAACCAGAAATATTAAAAGGACATTTCTTGGAAACAAATATTAAAATCTCCTGGCTCTTATCGGTAACAGTATTCTACGATGTTGTGTGTTTTTTTGTTTCAGGTAAGAGGAAGCCGGTGCTCAAGCTCCCCAGGGAGGCGTTTGATCAGCCTCCCCCCGCCGCAGTGTAAGACTCTTTACTACATCAGGCTTACAATCACTCTATCTATTAGGGGTATAAGAAAAAATCGATACACTTGAGTATCGCAATATTTTATTTTGCAATACTGTATCGATTAGAAAAAATCTACTAAAAAGGCAATATTGATTTTTTTTTTTTTTTTAAATATTCATGTATGACAGTGGTTCACGTTTATGTTTAAACCCCCTGCCGCTAGATGGCTATGCTGAGACGCACCACTAGTGTCCTTGCCGTACGGTGCCTAGCAGTGCCTGACTTTTGCTAGAAGCTAACAACGTAGCTATGGCTGAACTTTGGCCTACTTTAGCATAGAAAAATTAGCTCACTAAGAACCTGTAAACCACAATCCCAAACTGGCAGTTTGATTTTCTGTTTACTGAATTGTTTGCGTAAAGTAAACTTCTTTGACTTTTATGAACATCATTTTCTTTTAAATATTAGTTTTTCTAAAATTATACTTTAAAAAACTCCCAATATATCGCCTTACGCACAGTATCAAAATATATTGCAATGTATTGAATCGTGACCCATGTATCGTGATACGTATCGTATCGCCAGATTCTTGCCAATACACAGCCCAGCTATCTACCTATCTATCTCGAAGCTCTGGTTTATTGGCATTTCTTTAAACCAGTCACAATCGTCTTGGGCGGCGCTGTTTTAGTCATGCAACAGAAAACTCAGATTGGACAGATAGTCTAGCTAGCTGTCTGGATTTACCATGCAGATAATGGATGTTACAAACTCCAAAACTTTGTTTAGATGCTTTAAGCAATTATTTAATAAATGAGAAACAATCTCCCAGACATCAAGTCAGACTCAGTGGTGAGTGAAACCGAAGCAGAGGGACAGACACAGAGCTGTAGCCGAGCCAAAGTAGAACACTTTTTAATTCATTAACTTTATCGGTTATCAGGCAGATAAAATGCCGATACAGATAATCTGCAAACTGCCAAAAAACTGCCCCGATAATCGGCCAGGGCCAATACGCGGTCCATCCCTAATTACGATATCCAAAATTGAAGACGATATCTAGCCTCATATATATCGATGTCGATATAATATCAATATATTGCACAGCCTTAATTCATCGTCTCCCCGTGTTTGGCACACACCCTTTGTAGACCTGGTAGACTGAATGCTGGATGTGTTACATGAAAATCCAACAAACAGCAGTGTACAGGAGAAAGAAGTGAAGTGATGCTCATATCATTTTCAAATAACAAGTACATCAGCTCGTCCTGGGTATTGTTACTCAAATATTCATTTCTTCACATCACACCCCTGACATTTGTCAGTTTCAACACAATAAGTATGTGTACATGTTGTTTCTCCTACGTGAACATCCTTAGAAGCTCAGAACCCAAAATGATTCTGAGCTGCAGAAAATTGAAATGTTCAGGAGGTTTTAAAGTGAATCATCTTCATTGAGAAACCTGCTGCAGCGGAGGCGTTTTGGTTCCAGGCCAACTTCAAACAAGATGTAAGAGTCAGGCTTTTAGCCGTGCAAATCTGTGCTTTTATTGCATTCACTTTTTTATTTTATTTGTTACAATTACAATTTAATTTGATATATTCTTTAAATTGAATCAAACTTTTGTTTTATTACCATTTTATTCATGTAATTTTTATTCTATTTTATTTATCAAAAATAATATTCTTAATCTTTTTATATATCGTTTTTAATGTTTTATTATTTTATCCGTTTGTGACTCCATTCACTCATACTGAGCAAATGCTAACTGCTGATAAAGACCAGAAGAAAAATGCATCTTTATCCAAGGTGAAATCTCGGTTTGTTGAAAAGTGCAAATGAATATAATTCAAGTATTCATTTCTTTATTTTTTTGGGTCCTCAGACTGGCAGAGAACAGAGATGTGGACATTTACGTTTTCATTTTAAAACAGATTTTTAACATAATCCTGAGACTTTTCTGACTCCTCAGAAGTAAAAAATGAACCCGTTTATAAGTAATAAAATGTCTGTCTGTGTGTTCCAGACCCCCTAGAGATTTGGATTCCAAAGCTTATGTAACAATCGGAGAGAAGGTAATTCTATTTCTTCAACTCATTTCTTGGGATTTTACTTTCATATTTGCACCTTTCCCTGATCCCATTCAGGTTTATATTTTTTCTCTTACCTTTGACTCTTGCATAACTCCTCACTGTTTACTTTTTCCCTTCTCCCAGTGTATTTTTGGTTGAGTAAGGTCCACAGAGGTTGGCTCACTCAGTAAAGGCTCTGTTGGCTGTAAAGAACGCCCCGGTGAACATTACAGCCACATTGAACACTTCTGATTGTGGGGAGACTGGAATGCCTTTTATTGCCCGACAGGCAGTAAAAATATTTATTTTAAACTCATCAAATAAGTGGAATTTTCCATTGGCAGAGTTGCCTGCTTTTTCTGTGTTTGAGTTGGCCAGAAGTCAAAGTGAATGATTTTGGGTTTGCTTGAATAATGTATAAGAAATGAAGTTTTGCATTTTGGTGCAGAGTGGAGGAGACTGTGTTTAGTGATCCAGACTTCAAAGCTCTATGTTGTGCAGGTAGTTGTACATGTTCTTTAAAACAGAGATGAGAGATTAATAGGGGTGTCACGATTTTAAATCGAAAATTGATCAAAATGATAAATCGAAATTAAAAGCAGGATCGACAATTCCCCCAGTATTTTTTTCTCTCTCCACCCTCACCTGCTTGCGCACGTCCAAAGAAAACGTTAGCTTACAGCTGGTAGTGTGCAGCTAAAGACACATGTTAACGTTAGCTTACCGGCTGGTAGTGTGCAGCTAAAGACACATGTTAACGTTAGCTTACCGGCTGGTAGTGTGCAGCTAAAGACACAGTGTAACATTAGCTTACCGGCTGGTAGCGTGCAGCTTAAGACACACGTTAACGTTACCTTACCGGCTGGTAGCATGCAGCTAAAGACACAGGGTAACATTAGCTTAATGGCTGGTAGCATGCAGCCAAAGACACAGGGTAACGTTAGCTTATCGGCTGGTAGCATGCCGCTAAAGACACAGGGTAACGTTAGCTTATCGGCTGGTAGCATGCCGCTAAAGACACAGGGTAACGTTAGCTTACCGGTTGGTAGCGTGCAGCTTAAGACACACATTAACGTTATCTTACCGGCTGGTAGCATGCAGCTAAAGACACAGGGTAACGTTAGCTTAATGGCTGGTAGCATGCAGCCAAAGACACAGTGTAACGTTAGCTTTCTGGCTGGTAGCATGCAGCTAAAGACACAGGGTAACGTTAGCTTACCTTTAGCCTGCAGCTGCACTTTTTCAGACACTATGACCACAACAGGAGAAACAACAGAAAATCCTCCCCCATCCCTGAAGTCACCGCGTGGCATTAGTTGTCTTCGATGTTGAAATCGAAAGTCAAATAGAATTGTGGATTTGGAGAATTGTGACACCCATAGAGATTACTGTTTTTAATCCTCTCTTTCTTTTTTAAATCTCTGTCCTCTAGAGCTGCAAAGATTAATCGATGAGTTGTCAACTATTCACCAACTTTTTTAGTTTGGAACATTTTTTTTTATGAAAAAAGTAAAGCTTCTTAAATGTGAATATTTTTTAGTTTCTTCCCTCCTTTGTGACAGTAAATTTTCTGACATTTTATAGACCAAAGAATTTATCGATACATCCAGAAGATAATCCACAGATTAATCGACAATGAAAATAATCGTTAGTTGCAGCCCTATCGTTACTCCATTCATTTTTGACAAGCCTTTGTATCCACCTCTCATGATCTGACCGTGTTCTCCTCTTGTGTCCGGAGCAGAACTTCGAGGTGAAGGCAGATGACCTGGAGCAGATCTGCGAGCTCGGCCGCGGAGCATACGGCGTCGTGGACAAGATGAGGCACGTGCCCAGTGGACTGATCATGGCTGTGAAGGTGAGTGACCACAGGATGGCCGACTAAAGGTGTTAGTTATATGACCAAGTATCTCTAAAGGCCGCATTCATATTAACTTGCATCTAGTCTATATCCACGACGTTCCACTTCCAGAATTGTTCCGTTGCCGCTGAAAATTGCACTGGATGTCCCTCTTTTCGGACGAATGTCCGTTATCTTCCGCTTTCTTTGTGTTAGCATTCTAAACTCCGGTGGATTTATGAGGACTATGGTTAACTGCTCCTCAGATCTCTGCAGGGTAAATCCAGACAGCTAGCTAGACTATCTGTCCTGTTTAAATCCAGGAATGCTGTGTGGACTAGCCAGACCTTCTTCCTCAGCGCTGTGGAGGAAGGTCTGGCAAAGCGTGACTAACTTGCATCAGAATACAGCGTCCTCGATCTGTTCAACTGACGTATGCACGAAGAAAGAGAGATCTTTTTCTTTTCTTTTTTACCACTGCACATATTCTGTTTTTCTGCAAATAAGCAATCAATAGGAAAAACATGAATATGCCAACATGAATGAAAGAATAAAGAAATGTATTTCAGACATATCAAAATGAAATAAACAAAACAAAAACAAAAGAGGATTATTCATTAGTTCGCAAATAGGCTAAATATAATTAAACGCATATTACATAACATGTAATACGGTAACCAGCATAGACATGCCTGAGGAGTAGGAAAGAGTATAAACTTAATTAATCCTACTCCTTCTCCACAGCTCAGTAATTAATGTTCATCAGTTCCCTTCCTGACCCTGTTTACTGTCATACGATCCCAACTAACTATATACAATTTTCTATTTTGATGTATTATATGTACAATTCATATATATATATATATATATATATATATATATATATATATATATATATATATATATATATATATATATATATATTTACATGAATGGGGATTGCGTATCATCTCCCTCTCTGTTGTTTTGACCGTTAAACTTCCTGTCCTCCCTCAGCGGATCCGCGCAACCGTGAACACTCAGGAGCAGAAGAGGCTGCTCATGGACCTGGACATCTCCATGAGGACGGTGGACTGTTTCTACACCGTCACCTTCTACGGAGCCCTGTTCAGAGAGGTGACATATTGTACAGATGCAGCACACTAGCACCAAATGCTTGCTCTTGGGGGGAATTGTTGGGTCTCTGTAAATTACAGAGTGTGGTCTAGACCTACTCTATCTGTAAAGTGTCTTGAGATAACTCTTGTTATGATTTGACACTATAAATAAAAATGGAATCAGTAGCAGCTAGTCTAATTAGAGCCTTAACCAACACACCAAAAGTTATAGTGCGTTCCATTTGTACTCGGAGGTCGAAATTTCCAAATCAGAAATAAGCCCCCTGAACTTGGATTTCCAAGTTGGGAAGTCGTACAAACTCTCAGTACTACGAGCTCAAAATCCACCATGGCAGCGCCGTGTATCAACACTGTGAAAGCTGTAGTAATGTACAGTTTTTCGCACTTCAGTCTTATTTGTGTCTCACTATGTGTCGTACACACAGTCCTGTCCAACTTCTCTCTGTGGACATGTTTTTATGCTGTTTGTATGCACAAAAAAAATATTTAAATGCGTTGTTATTAACGGGTATTGCTTACAACGGCTAACCTGGCTTGCGCTAACCCCACAATGAAAAATCGGTAAATTGAACAGATTCAGCTCGGGTGTGACGTCTTTCCCAGCTACGGCTTCCGAGGTAAATGGAAAGCTCTATTAGTTTTGAACGTCTGCTCTGATTCATAATGTTGGTAACGTTTTGGGGCAGAAAGGTTCTGATTTAAATCGTTATTTAATGAATTTTAGAATATATATTTAGACAAGAAGTTTTGATGTTTGTTAACAGAAAAAAATGAGTTTTGTAGGAAGAAATGTATTGTTTTGAAACGGTATTGTTTTGGTAATGTACTGAAACTCTGTTTTGTGTCTGCGTAAGTATTAAACAATGTCAACGCTATTGACGAATACTGGATTTTAGTTGCCGATATTGATACGTAGTTTTAAAGATAATCATAAAAATCTGATAGCAATATATCAACCAATGCTATATATAAAACAAAACATAATATACATGTTTCAATGGGTCTATATTCCAAATCTCCATTGTTGACTCCCAGCAACATGAGAACCACCAGAGAGTATTAATGACTCTCTGCAGCAGCGAGCACATGTCTGGGATTTCCTCGCCGTGACAATAAACACTGGAAAATCTGTCGCTTACCGTGCATCTGGAATGTGACCTGGTGCTTTGTTGCCATTTTTTCCGGATCTCTTTCCAAAATTTGACTTGTGTGTTGCCAGGGTGACGTTTGGATCTGCATGGAGCTGATGGACACATCGCTCGACAAGTTCTACAAGCAGGTGATCGAGAAAGGCATGACCATCCCCGAGGACATCCTGGGAAAGATCGCTGTCTCGGTGGGTTCACTTAAAAAACTTTGAACACAATGGAAGGATGGATGGATGAATGGTAGATTGATGGTAGATGGATGGATGGTAGCTAGAAGGATGGGTGGATAGGATATAGATGGATGAATGGTAGATGGATGGATGGATGGATGGATGGATGGATGGTAGATGGATGGATGGTAGCTAGAAGGATGGGTGGATAGGATATAGATGGATGAATGGTAGATAGATGGATGAATGAATGGTGGATGGATGGATGGATGGATTGATAGACAGATGGATAGAAGGATGGTAGATTGATGGATGAATGCATGGTAGATAGATAGATGGATGGATGAATGCATGGTAGATAGATAGATAGATAGATAGATAGATAGATAGATAGATGGATGCTAGATAGATAGATAGATAGATGGATGCTAGATAGATAGATAGATAGATAGATAGATAGATAGATAGATAGATAGATAGATAGATAGATAGATAGATAGATAGATGGATGCTTGATAGATGGATGGATGGATGGATGGATAGATAGATGGTAGATTGATGGATGAATGATAAGTAGGTAGGTAGGTAGACAGATATTTGTTATGTAACTCTCATTTTCTTATTAACGGGCTTTGTTATTACAGATAGTAAAAGCTTTGGAGCATCTGCACAGCAATCTGCAAGTCATACACAGAGGTAAGAGCCTGAGTGGAAACCCATTAAACCTCTCAGAGACAGTGTCAATATCCATTTCTGTGTGATGCATCCTCACTGCACTGAACTGCTTTCTTTGTTTTCTTTCTTTTTTTCTTTCTCTTTACTCCACCCAGCTCTCATTTTTAAAGGGCTATCGCTGTGTTTGGCAAGTTTTAGCCCATTAGCTAAAAGTCGTCTATGCTGCTGTGTAATATAAATTGAATGTCTTTTTTTTCTGACCTTCCAGGCAGCCATTGGTTTCCATTAATTTCCGTATGATATCAAAATCTATCAGCAGACTCTTGAAACAAGCATGAGTCATTAAATCCATTACAGTGAACATCCAGTCTGCTTTTACTTTTGTCAAGGTTACATTATCATTTTTGACGTCGAGCACTACAGACTTCAAATTCATCTCCATTAAAAGCTGCATTTATCAATTTATTCGTAAGGACAAACGTTTAAATGCCTCACAGGGACTCACAGATAAGTATCTATCAGCGCACTATCTATCAGCTCACTCTTTTATTTTAGCCTGCATTCACACTGGAGGTGGTCCGATACGATTTTTTCCTTCCTGATACCGATTCTGATACCTGAACTTGCGTATCGGCCGATACCGAGTACTGATCAGATACCAGTGTGTCATATATGTTATTATGTTTTAACAACTGTATACTACTATCCCTGTATGGATGTAATATGATTTCTATCTTTGTTGTTGGTCTGGCTCGGGTTAAACCTTTTGTGAAACATGAACAAACCCAAACAATGAACGCCACAGAACTTACTTTTATTATCTAGTTTGACAGTCAGTCATAACGGAAAAAACAACATAAATAAACTACTTTGAGGTGGATTTTTTTCTTTGGGGCTAAATTACATGGTAGCGGATGGGTGCATAAACTCTGGTACTTTCAGATACCGATAGCAGCATTTTGTGTGTGGCAGTATCGGAGGTTTTTCCGAATCTGGTATCGGTATCGGAACATCTCGTATTTACACTGCCTGCGTCTGCGAGAGTCCCGTACAGTATACAGGGAACATCACTGCCTCTATCGCTGCCGCAAGAAAGTTTAAAACACTATGAGGGTAAAAAAAATGAAAACACAAGCACTGAACTGCCCGGGAGTTTGTGCAACAGCTGACTGTTTCCTGCGACAACAAAGCACATTCGCCTTGTCTGTTTTCTTTCTCACTTCATCCGTGAAATGAAGCTGCCTTCAAGTGCGGTCGCAAACGTCTACAAAGATCTACAAATGATCTATAAACATACCGTTAGTGCTTTTATCAGTGTCATATCCAGCAGGCAGCTGTACACTACATGATCAGTTTACATTTTGTTCTGCTGCCTCCAAGCAGCCGCAATAAAAAGCTCTTAAAGGTCCCATAATCAGAGAAGTCAGATTTCCATGTCTTTTTTATCATAAAGAAAGGGGGACTTAAAGACACAGGCGCTAAAACAGAGTGTTTCAGACAGAGGGTGAATACAGGTAACAGACAGTATGAGTATGTGTTTTGAACATTAAAGCACGTAAACATGTTCTAGTAGAAACCCCAAATACAAGTATGAACCTGAAAATGAGCATGATATGGGACCTTCATATTTTAGTCACTGTGACCATGCGTCCAGATCTCAACAGTTAGCTCACTGAGCACAATTATCATAAGTGATAGAAATGATGGCTACAACTAACAAGATAACATTTGTAATTGCTTTTCCTAAACTAACATGCATAATCCTGCAGTGATCAGGTAATATAGATTTTATTCATATTTAATTGAAATTCAAGCAAGAGCCTGCCTTTTGATTTCCGTACCATAGAGAAATAAATGGCCACCTTGAACGATCCAAAAATCTGAACAGCATTATTTGAACATGGTCAGCAAAGATAAGGTACACATTATCTGTAGCCAAGTAGCATTGACTTGCAAGCACACTGTAACATTCGTAGTGATACTGATATGCTCCTTTTAAGGGTTAATGCTTCCTTCTGTGGCCCCGGTGGCGACCACTCTGTGGCTCAGGTTGCATCACAGCTTCATGTAATCGTTCAGAAAGCGACAGAAATAAAGTCACACAGTCGGTGTTGAGCAGCGACCGCAGTGTCAGAGTGTTATTCAAAAAACCATAAAACCGTCGTCTTTGTCTCTCTGGTTGCAGATGTGAAGCCCTCCAACGTGCTGATCAACATCCAGGGCCAGGTGAAGATGTGCGACTTTGGCATCAGCGGCTACCTGGTTGACTCGGTGGCTAAAACCATGGACGCTGGCTGCAAACCCTACATGGCGGTAAGCAGGAAGAGACCAAACAAACACATTCAGCAAGTGTCTTTGCTAGTTTAAGACCGACGCAGTTGTCAATTTCCCATCCAGCGCCCGCGTCGTTTCAATAGCAAATAGCACCTGCGCCCATCTGTGGCCCATGGGTGTGCTGGTCTTACAGGGAGGTGTGTTCAGGTGCATTCTGGGCGTGCTGGTCTTACAGGGAGGTGTGTTCAGGTGCATTCTGGGCGTGCTGGTCTTACAGGGAGGTGTGTTCAGGTGCATTCTTGGCGTATTGCTATCTTGAGACAGCAGGAAGTGATTGCGCCATTGACCAACAAAAACCTGGTCTAAATTCAATAGTGCAGCATTTCATTGTTATTTTAACAGAGCATTAGTAAAATTCTCCTAGGCTCGTGCACAGCGCGCACACACTGTGCTTGTTACACACACAGGGACGCACAACAGCACACACACATGCAGAAGATTACAAATAAAAATATTATGGTGCAAATCCTCCATCATAATAGCAATGCTCCAAGGTCCAAATGCGCCTGGCTTTTAAAGGGAATGGGAGATGATCTCTGATTGGTTGATTGCATGTTACGCCCAAAACACACCTATGAATTAATGAAGACACTAAGTACAACTCTTTAGAACCATGCGCCCGGACCCTTTTTTCCGCCGTCAAACTAGCAAAAGTGGATTCGTACACGCCCTAAACACACCTGCGCCATGCGCTTCACGCCGTGCGCTTAGATCGTTAAAATAGGACCCTTAGTGTGCTGTCATTGAACTGTTTTACAACCGACAAACCTGAAGCTTCATTTAAAGAAAGTGACAATGAGTATACATGCACACCAATATTCCACTATTATTCCATATATAGATTTGTTAGTCCCGCCATCCACTATGGGGCGGTAGCTCATACAACCACACTTAAAAACATTCCGTGCGTTGCTTGCGTGCGTACGTGTGCGCGCAAGACGTTAAGGATGACAGGGAAGCGCGCAGGTCGTCCCTGACAACCATTACCATACGTGACATCTTTCTTACTTGTTTTCCCGCAGCCGGAGAGGATCAACCCCGAGACGAACCAGAAAGGCTACAGCGTCAAATCTGACATCTGGAGTTTAGGAATCACGATGGTAAATCACCTTTTAATTTCTTTTTTATTCTTTATTTCAGTGTGAATTTATATTGGAAACCCCTTAATCTCACTGACAAGTTTAGTTGTCCCGAATTTGTTCATCTCAGTTTCTCTAAAGGAGTAAATAATAAGAGTATGTGCAGGGTAAAAAAATGATTCATAATTAAAAGAAAAAAATCTGGTTCTGTGAGTCCTAGCTCGAGACGAACGAGTGTCTAGACGTTTCATTATGAGTTGTTAAATATTCATAGCTTTCTCATTAGCACATTTCCAAGTCAGACCAGAGAATATTTCGGCGTCAAGGATTCAGCTGCAATATGTGACAATTTCCCATCAAGTGTTCCAGCACAAGTCTAATTTAAGTGGCAATAGGAGCGCTAAGTGTTTGGTGAGAGAAATGAAAAGGGAAGAAGAAAAAAAAAAAACAGTTCAGCTTTTGGAGAAACAATTTCATTATGAATTCTGCAGGATGGGAGTTTATATCTTAGCTATAACTCCAAGATGTCATCAGAACTGGATGAGCAATCATTGTGTTTTTGGGTGATTTCAGAGCATCTGGTGCTTCTTGAGAACTTAAGAGCCACCTGTGTGCTGTATACTGAAAGAACTACAACGTGAAGCAGATGATGAGTTTTTGTCTGAAGTAGGGCTGGATATCGCCTAGGGCTGCACGATACGAGGAAATTATGGGATATGCCATAATGTTAAGTCAAGTCAACTTTATTTGTCAGTTCTGCAATGTGTGCCAGACATACAGAGCAATTGAAAATATGTTTCTCTCTGCAAATAAACACGTACAACTATACAACTATAACATGGTGAAAAAGGCATATATTAAAAGATCGATTTCTGGATTTATTAATCGATATCAGAGCACTCAAACAAAGATGGATTTTTAACCAGCAAATCGATTGAGAATCTAGCTGGAGATTGGATCCTAATGTTCCGGTGCGGTTCATGTTCTCAGTGTTTCTGTGGCCTCTCTTTCAGATCGAGCTGGCCATCCTGCGCTTCCCGTACGACTCGTGGGGCACGCCCTTCCAGCAGCTGAAGCAGGTGGTGGAAGAACCTTCGCCCCAGCTTCCTGCCGACCACTTTTCCCCCGAATTTGTGGACTTCAGCTCTCTGTGGTTCGTCCTTTTCTGTTGTTCAGTCCCATTTCATTTTTTTATCAGCCAGGAAACATTCAGGTTCCAACTAGAGCCCGACCGAAATATCGGCGGGCCGATATTAGGCATTTTCCAAACTATCGGTATTGGCATTTATAATGAATGAATTAATATTTAAAAAATAAAATAAAAACGGACGAAACCCCCTTCAACCATGTTCTGAGTGTTGGCGTTGCACAGTCTGTCCACCAGAGGGCGCTCTACAACCTCCATGTTGGCAACACTCGCGTTTAACCCTTTAAGTTTCATATCTTAAGTTCGTATTTTTATACATTTTATTTATCAGAACTTTAATAATTTTGATGTTCCTGGGTTCTGTTGTGACAATAAAACAAACAAGTTTATTTTTAAACTGCATTATCATATTATGTTAGTGAGGACTCATAAATAACTACAAATAACTAATGTTAGGGGAATCTGTTTATGTTTTGTTACGCGTTTCTGGATTTTTTTTTTTTAAATATATATTATATTATATATATACATTTTTGATTGTGTTCTTCTTTATTTTTAACCCACTCAAGGCTGAGACGCCAGCAGAGTCAACGTGCCCTTTAACAAAGCCATAATGAATCTGATAGAAATGTGTGTTGATTACAGCTGAGTGGGCTTCAGTTAATTTCCCCTTTTATCAGATTGAGTTCATTATAACGCTCTTGTTGTTGTTGTTGTTGTTGTGAGGTATCTACATAAGAGTGACATGACACGTTAGGGTTAAATAACAGCGCCCGGGATGGGCACCCTAACCCCTCTTGTTAGGGTTAGAGTTAGGGTTAGGGTTCATGTGTTTATGAAAGTGTCATGTCACTCTTATGTAGATACCTTCAAGTAAAGTGTTACTGAAAATAGTCTGTTCCGTCTCTACGGTTGGAATCCTGCGTCCATAGCAACGTAAACTCTGTGGGCCCTATCTTGCACCCGGCGCAGCGCAGTTTCCCGTCCAGCGCCCGCGTCGTTTAAATAACAAATGCACCTGCGCCCATCTGTGCGCCCACGGGCGTGCTGGTCTTACAGGGAGGTGTGTTCAGGTGCACTCTGGGAGTATTGCTATCCTGAGGCAGCGGGAAGTGATCGCGCCATTGACCAACAAAAACCTGGTCTAAAGTCAATAATGCAGCATTTCATTGTTATTTTAACAGAGCATTAGTAAAATGCTCCTAGGCTTGTGCACAGCGCGCGCACACTGTTTGTTACACACACACAGGGATGTGCAGCAGCACACACACATGCAGAAGATTACAAATAAAAATATTATGGTTCAAATCCGCCATCATATATCTTATATATATATATATATATATTTCATGTCTTCTTAAATGTACCTTAAAATACCTTAAAAATACCCTTTTTAAGGTATTTGCACATCAAAATGTTCAGAACAAACTCAGCTTTCCGTACAGTGACGTCCACATTTCTTCTATGTGTGGAATGTGTAAAGAGATCATTTGGCACCAAAGCTGAAACGTTGATGTTTTGCTTTTTGAAATTCCTCAAATCTCTTTTGAAAACAAACTTTAACTTATGACGTGTTGTTCGAATTGTTTCGGTGCTTGAAATGAGTTTACCAAAGTCCTCAGCTTACATATGATTAACATAGTAGATACATGTCTGAAATGAAATTTTGTAATATCTCTTTTTGAGGAGGAGTTTAAAAGGTGTATGTATACGTCTGTTGCATGTTACATTTCCAAAGGCCCGCTCCATTTTTCCTTTTTTAGTTTCCGCGGGTCCTCCTGCTTCTTCTTCTCCTCCTCGGGGAAAACACGACCGCGTTGCATTGTAAACATTTACTGTTCAATATGTTGCAGTTTTACAAACAAGAAAGAGAACAACTTAAGCTTGACGGACATGTTTTGCATCTAGCGTCTCACGTTCATCTCAGTACAAGCTAGCAAGAGTACACAACAGACAACTTCCGTGTAGGCTACTTCAAAATAAAAGCACTTCCTGTAAAACTAAATTAGTGTTAAACAAATAAGGTGGTGTACCTTTTCACATATCAGCTGTAAATAATGTAAATAGTGAGTTTTAATCACACATAATTTACCATTTCCTTTAGTTTTAAACTAAACAACATGAATTTCTTATTCAAGTGCTTTAAACAGACATTTCACAACAGTGGTGTACGGAATGTCGTACGTACACTCAAATTAGCCGTGCATTGTGGGTATTATATAGTGGACTATATAATGAATGAAATTAACCGCAGAGACTTCGAACTCCACTAAAAAATGGCGAACGCACTACAGAGTGCAGTATTTCAGTGATAGGGAACGGTTTCCAACACAGCTCTTTTTGTCCTGTCGGCACACTTAAAGGCACCCTGACATTCCTCACATCCTTTCTCTCGCCACACATTCTGTTGAATTCGAGGAAATGATGGAAAAAAAATGAAAGTAAAAAAAGGAACTCCGTACTGCTGTGGGATTCAGACTTGGAATAAAAAGCTGTGCTCTGAGACTGAAGGCTGGAGAAGGAGTCGAGTGCATGTTCTGCGGTGTCGGTGATGAATGTTGTGAATTCAAGTTGATGATGCTTTCTGCTTCCGCAGCTTAAAGAAAGTCTCCAAAGAGCGGCCGACTTACACAGAACTCATGGTGAGTGTTCAAAAATATGTTATCATTTTGTCGTCATTCTGCTGTTTTCAGAGGTGGAAGAAGTATTCAGATCCTTTATTTAAGTAAAAGTACTAATACCACACTGTAAAAATACTTTGTTACAAGTAAAAGTCCTGCATTGAAAATGTTACTTAAGTAAAAGTACGTAAGTATCATCAGGAAAATGTACTTGAAGTCTTAAAGGTAAAAGTACTCGATGCAGAGAAATCCTCCCATTTGTGTAGAATGGTTTAAAGGATCCAACCAGTTGTGTGTTTTATGGTCTAATCATTTCACCTGGACTGTAGGCCAATTAGTGTTGGGTAGTATATAATAACACATCTTATTTTATAAGCTACATGTGTTTTGTGTGCAAAAATCTTAATGTGTAAAGTTACTAGTAACTAAAGCTGTCAGATGAATGTTGTGGAGTAAAAAGTACAATATTTCTCTCTGAAATGTAGCGGAGTAGAAGTAGAAAGTGGCCTGAAAAGAAATGACTCAAGTAAAGTACAAGTACTTAAAATTTGTACTTAAGTACAGCACTTGAGTAATGTACTTAGTTACATTCCACCCCTGGCTGTGTAAACATAACATAACCTGCATGCATGTTGTAATACTGTTAACCAGACACTGGAGGGCGCACTAACACCATTATTTCCATGTGGCTGAAAGTCCTCTCCTTTAGATAAGCTGCTGTAGATGCCTCATTACATACAGTAAATCAGTTGTCATTTTACATAGGGTTGTGCAACTAATAGAATTTTAACCCTTGTGTTGTCTTCCATTTGACCATGTACTTGTCGTCCTGAAAATCAACACTTTGTCTGACGTTTTCATCTCTTTTTTCAATGTTTTTGGCTATTTTTTTGACGTTTAATGCTTCTTTTCACCACCGTGTATAAACACCACTAGCACCAACTTATTACCAGGGTTACACTCATTTTTGGAATTCAGGCTCAATACACCTCATTTATAGGAAATTATAGCTAATACCAAAATTATGAATTATTTAGACTCATATTAAAAGAAGGATCATTACAGAAGGGTATGTGTCAACGTTTAGTCTGATTTTTTTTTTAAATTTTAAATTTTTTTCAAATGCAAATTTCTATTTTTATAAAACTCAATGTTTTTTATAAAAAATTAAATGAAAGTAGAGATCCTATCTTTTGTTCTCTTCTGTACTCGCGAAGCGTGTCGTATGGAATCATCCATCTATGTTATTTTTGGGTAATTAAAATTAGGTAGTTAAAAAGAAACCCATATTTCTGATATTGTATTGCATGCCTGGTGGCCCACCAGGGCTAAGCCACTGGGAATTATTTTTTAATGTATTTTTAAGACGTTTTTTAAAACTACAGTTAAGCTGGGGCGGCTCGGTTTGAAACTTAGACATAACATTAGTCATATTTTCAAATCTCCAGTTAGCTTTTAGAACTGACTTAATGTAGAGCCCTATGGAGTCTGTCTTATAGCTTTTTTTAAATTCTCAATTTTGCGATTCTACCTATGATGCTGTTATCACAGAAACTACTGTGACGCATTGTTATGGATTCCATAGGCAAGTCCCGCCCTACGAAACAGCTCGATTGGTTGGGGTTAGGCATTGACCTCGAGTGATTAAGATAGGACATGAACAAATCGGGTTACATTTCCTCATGTAAGCATGGACACCTGGCCAATAGTAGTGTGTGAATGCTATTGAAGGGCGGGTCTTGCCTAGAAGTTGCGTGGGTTCCATAATAACGCGTCTGTGACTGGCCCTAGCCGGGCCCTCGTCGGGGAAAAAAAGACACACGCCACCGGGCTAAACAACTTTTCTGGGGGAAACCCTGCTTCTAATTGACTAAATAAATGTCTCTTTTTTTTTTCTCCTCAGCAACATCCCTTCTTCACCTCCCATGAGGCCAAAGAAACCGACGTGGCCAGCTTTGTGAAAGTCATCTTGGGGGACTGAGTCGCCACCCTTGCACAGGAGGGAGGGAAGATCTGTAATAAAGAAGAAAGAAAATACAACAAACAAAAAGCATCCAGCCCCCTGTTACCTGCAGGACTCCCCCCACCCCCAACCCCCTCCCTCCAGAAACAGACGGACGGAGCCCAGAGGAGAAGCTGATCAAGCAGAACCAGGAGTTTGTCCCCGCCCCCTTCCCCCACCCCCCTCCCCCCCTACCTGGGCTCTTTGTCCTCTGTACATTACCTGACATGGGAGGGATGTTGGGGAGGGACGGGGTGCCTCACACATAATCTGGAATTATTTAAGATGTCCGTATGCAACAACAAAAAAAACTCCCTCTTTGGTAAGATGTGTCCCACCGCCTGCTACGCAAAACGTTAGACAGCGAGTTCAGCCTGTCATCACGGTCAAACTCACGTTTATTTTTTTTGTGCTGAATAACAGAAGTGAAAAGAGGTGCACATTATAAAAAAAAAAAGATGAATGATATAATGCTATCTATGTATAATCTAAATGTTTGTATACTCAAAGCAAGTGTTGCATCGGTTTATTAATTGACTGCATGTACAGAATATATCGCTGGGTGAAAACAGGCTCCGATGAGGAACAGTTGTTGGCTGCCTGTGTGTGTGTGTGTGTGTGTGTGTGTGTGTGTGTGTGTGTGTGTGTGTGTGTGTGTGTGTGTGTGTGTGTGTGTGTGTGTGTGTGGGGCTGCCCGATTTTGGATAAAATTGTGATTTTTGTGTACAGAGTGGAGATGATTTTCTCTTGCGATTCCTGTGGTAATGAAATGTTTCCTCTGCAGTCTCATCATGCCTGCGAGAGTAGTCACGCTTCTGTTATTTATGTTTTTTGTGTCCAGGCGGCAGGATTATCGGGTAGTTTCCGTTGCCGTGGTACCTTCATATTGTACTTGGTTGTAGCGTTTGGATGCAATAGGTGGTTTGTCCAAACACAGCGTGCACAGCACATACATTTGCTCATTGTGTTAACATCGGAAACAGGTTCCTTGCTCACAAAAAAAGTGTGAGGCTTTTTTTTTCAATGTTCAAAAAAGTTTTGTCAGAACTTTGGTTGGATTTATTTCCTTGATTCTGACTCATTTCGTCATTGATTTTTGAGACGGCGTTAAGGCCCCGACAAACAGGGTTCAAGCACAATTTTGGACCAAAATTGTTTCTTTTCAATAAACTCACAACGGCGCCTGCTTCCCAGTGGTTTGTGGCGTACAGGCAGGGATTTTTTCAGTAGTTTTTGGTACCTTCATATTGTGTTCTGTCGTGGTTCAGATGGCTAACTTTGGTTTGATACATTTATTATTCGTGATTCTGACAATGACAAAGGTCACACCGGCTTTTTAAAGAGTGATATTTCTGTCTGAAATTTTCAGTCGAATCTCGGCAATCAGTAGATTTGCCTTTGGGTTACAGAACAGTAGTCTCACACGCTGCGGAGCGGAGGAGGGTCTGGTGGATGGGAGAAAAACGTGTTCTGGTTTATTGGCATTTCTTTAAACCGATCACAATCGTCTTGGGCGGCTCTAAGCTCCACATGGAGCCGCTGTAAAAATAGTCGTGCGAGAGAAAACTCAGATTGGACAGATAGTCTAGCTAGCTGTCTGGATTTACCCTGCAGAGATCAGAGGAGCAGTTAACCATAGTCCTCAGAAATCCACCAGAGTTTAAAATTACAACACAAAGACAGAGGAAGGAAACGGACATCGGCGAAAAGTCATGCATCCGGCGGAATTTCCTGCTGCACCGGAGAAATCCTGGAAGTGGAACGTCGAGGATGTAGACTACATAACGGTAACCCAGTGACCCGCAAATAGTTACTGTGTCGCCACATATTTTGCGAGGATGCGCAAATGAATTGTGCTGTGCCACTCTGT
The DNA here is from genome assembly GCF_008315115.2 of Sander lucioperca. Lineage (NCBI taxonomy): Eukaryota > Metazoa > Chordata > Actinopteri > Perciformes > Percidae > Sander > Sander lucioperca. The sequence goes on along the minus strand of NC_050194.1, from coordinate 25,145,138 downwards.
GTTGTGACCTGTTGATCCGGGGTGTGCTTTGAAGTAAACTAGTTGGAACGACGTGTCTTTCCGGCGAGTGTTTTAAAGCTTTTCCAAGCGGCCACACTTCAATGCATGAAAACCCTACCGCCATAGACAGGGAAGAGACGTGATGAATTGTACTTACTAGAGCTTAAGGGGCAGATCTTTAGACAGGGTTTCCTCGAAGGCTTTCATAGTGTTACACTCGGTGATTTGCATGAATAGCGACGGAAATATTTCTGAAGATTGGAAAGAGAAGTTTTAATCAATTGAAATTGCCGGGGAGTCTCCCAATCCCAACTGAGGGGAACAGTCCATCACGTGTTCATTAGGGCTGCGACTTAACGATTATTTTCATCGTTGATTATTTTCTCGAATAATCAATTAGTTGTTTGGTCTATAAAATGTCAGAAAATGTGGATCCGTTTTCCCCAGAGTTTACTGTCACAGAGGAGAGAAGAAACAAGAAAATATTTACATTGAAAGCAACACTATGTAACTTTTCCCATTTCAGTCCCCCTACAGGTTGGAAGCGGAATTGTCCATTACATTACATTATGCAAGTTTGCCAGATCGGGTTGCCTCGGATCTGTAGTTCGAATTAACTGGACAATGTAATGTAATGGACAATTCCGCTTCCAACCTGTAGGGTGACCGAAGCGGGAAAAGTTACATAGTGTTGCTTTAACAAACTGCAATCAGATAAGTTTTTCATTTAAAAAAAAAAAAATGACTCAAAACCGATTAATCGACTATCAAAATAGTTGGCAATGAATTTAATATTTGACAACTACTATATTTTATCGATTAATCTTTGCAGCTCTGGTGTTCATCGTCAGATGTGACGCTGTCACTCGTGGATGCTACTATAGGGGAAATTAGTTTAGTGTCGTTCTTAAATGAGCTTAGTCTGACACAGCGGACCGCCCTGCCTTTGCAAACACACTGGGTGTAGCGAGATTACACAGGTACTACGAGGCCAAGTTGTGATAGAAATCGGATGAATCATGCAGCCCTACATGACAAACACACACACACACACACATTTTGAAGTGAGGTGTGTGTGTGTGTGTGTGTGTGTGTGTGTGTGTGTTGACATTGTGGTCAGTTGTGGGAGAAGATTGCCCGTCTTCTACCTGTTGTCTGTACTGAGCCAATCTCAACCCTCTCCACTCCATGTTCAACATGAAAAGAACTGGACATTATTGCTATTATTAATATTATTAATATTATATGAATTATTGTTGTGTCTTATGTAGATCCAGTTTTTACCCCCCCCCCCCCCCAGACATATTTCTTGCAGTTTCTTTTATTTATTACAACTGCTGTTTTCCCTCTGAAAACTTGAGCGATCCATCAGAGACTTCTCGTGTGTGTGTGTGTGTGTGTGTGTGTGTGTGTGTTTTTCAGTTCTTCTTGGCTCAAACACGTCAATGCTTTTAAAATGTAACTCGCAAGCCTTCTAGGTGCCTCTGGAAAACAACTACGAAAAGTAATATGTTGTAACAAGGATGCTGCAGGGATCTCTGCTTCTCCCATCATATCAGCGTCCTCTCGCTTCACACTCACGTGATCAGAATTCCACTTCCTGTTTGCTTTCATCACTTTGTGTTTCTCTGTGGACATTAACAGTATTTTTTTTTCTTCAACTCATTTGTACTCATCTCTGTTGTTGCCTTGGCTCTTGGCTTTTTTTTCTTCCGCACGTTGGTTTCTGATGGCTGGAAGCTTCGGGCTGAATCCATAGAGCTCAGCTGACGCCTTTAGTTGTTATCTACTACTCTTATGACGAAATGGGAAACTTGAAAATACTGTAAGTGGCAGGACGGCAGGGTATTGTCACAATTGGAAAAATTGGCATCCTCTTCTTGCCTATAAATGTTTTGTTTCTGGGTTATCACTTGACGTTTTGATGTATTTGTGTCCGTCTTCAGTCCATTTCCACTGAGCATTGTTCGACTGTGTCCAAGGGGTTTGATTGTTGCTTTGAGGCTCAATCGGTCATTTGAAAAAGACAAAAAGGATTTTTTTTAACATGTAACATTGCAGGACGCTACCACAGATTTTGAACATGAAAAATACATGTATGAATAGATTAGATTTGTCTTTTAGTCATTACAGAAACAACGCCCTATTCTAAAAAAAAACTTCAGGTACCTTCAAAACAGTCCCAACAGTGTGTAAAATAACAGGGATAATTATTGTTTTGTGGGGGCATTGGACCATTTTCCACCCTCTGCATATTTTTTACTTTATAAAATAGTTTGGGCATAAATTCACTTTCTCTTTTAGCTCCGTTTTGGTCTCTACCAACTCCTTAGGGGAATATCTGATTCTTCAGTTGCTTAATGCTCACCTCGGCTATGTTCACCAGCTAGTTCTCTAACTTTGTTTCTCTGCCGTTCAGTGCTGAGCAGGTAGCATACAGTCAGTTTTTTAATTTTTTTTTTCGAACTGAAAATAGCTGCCTGCTGCTGGAACTTTGTTAACCCTCTGAGGACAAAAGACGCACCGGCGAGTCCTAGCGATGTTTGTCAACACTCCTACTCAACAAGCGATAATACAAAATTTCATTTTGGACATTTATTTACTATTTCATTCATATATTAGGCTACTTTTGTGAATCCAAGACTTTTGTAAACTCATTTCAAGCACCAAAATAATTGAGTGTAGGTAGAGATTTGAGAAATTTTTAAAGCAAACGTCAATTTTTCCGCTTTAGGGCCAAATTATCTCTTTAAACATTGCTCTGGAACAAATGTGGGATTCACTCTGAAAGCTGAGTTTGTTCTGAACATTTTGATATGAAACACATGGGGATCCGGTTATATGCAAATATCCTTAAAATGTGAATTTAAAAAGGAATGTAAAAATGTCCTTAGACCTCAGAGGGTTAAATATAAAAATATTGATGAGTGCAGCTTTCAGTAATGTTTTCTCACGCTGTTAATGGGTTTACTTTATAAATATATAAACAGCTGGAAAATAGACCGAGAATTTAAATTTTTAATCATGTTCATCATCAATAATATTTTTACTGTCGGCAAAGTCGTCACACACAGTAAATGTAGTTGTAGTCTCGCATTGCCAGACCTTCCTCCACAGCGCTGTGGAGGAGGGTCCGGCTAGTCCACACAGCATCCCGAGATGGGAGAAAAACGTGCTCTGGGTTATTGGCATTTCTTTAAACCAATCACAATTGTCTTGGGCGGAGCAACGGTGCCGCTGCTAAATAGCCTCGGGAAGGAACTTGATTTGGTGGAACGTGTGTACGTTCAAAAGTAGTTTTAGTCGTGCAACAGAAAACTCAGATTGGACAGATAGTCTAGCTAGCTGTCTGGATTTACCCTGCAGAGATCTGAGGAGCAGTTAACCTCATAAATCCAGGAGGAAGGTGACGGACATACGGCCGAAATGAGGGACATCCAACAGCACCTGAACAATCCTTGAAATGTAACATCGTCAATATAGACTACTGTAGTCGTAAAACACAAAAGGATTACAGATCGGGCCTTTAAAGAACTACACCAGGTTGTACTGTCTGAGGTTGAGTATCATCATTAGCATTTTTTATTTCTTGACATAATATTCTGGTTTTGTCACCATTCAAAACAGTCCTTTTTGTCCTTTGTCCAGTTAATTTAAACACGTTCAGCAGGGAGTTTCCTGTTTATAGCAGACTATCTTTCCTTTCACCCTTCACACCATAATCTGCTCCCGGCTGGGCTTTTAGCTCACTTCCCACCAGGTAACTCCTTAAAGTGTCACCAACAAAACAAATGGCTCGGAAAGCTTGCCTTTGCTTTACGAAAGTGTCACCCTCCTCCATTAGTTCCTCTCTTCATGGTTTCCAACCTTTTCACGCCAGCCGGCTCTGCTGAAAGCAGCTGACACGCGGTGGAAGTGGTTGCGTTTTCACCCCCTACGTGCATATCATTTTGCCACTTTCCCTTGTAATGAAGCTGAGTCAGAGGGTAGGTGGCAGTCTGTCAGAGAAACTTCACTGCCAGCCACCATAATGAGAACCTCAAGGGCTTCCTCATTAGTATGCGTTTGTGCCAAAGATGGAAATATACTCTTGAGAAACTTTAATTGCCCTTAGTGCTTTATTGCATGATGAAATTAGACAAATTCAAGTCACACTTCATTCAGCTGAGTTAAATGATGTTTAGGTGTGGCGAGTCCCCTCACAGGCTCGTCGTGTCCGTCCTGCATGCTGTTAAAGCTTTAGTGCGTCATTTTGTTTATATTAATGAACCTCCGTTAGATTCAAGCCATTGCCAAATGAGTTGCTACAAAGCTAATTAAGACTATCCGCTCCACACAACTCTCTCTGTATTTCTCAGTATGACTATGTTTAGAAGATTGTGGCATGCGGCGACTTTCCCGCGCAGAAACTCAAGTGAAGATCATGACCTCTTCTGAAGAGTCCATCATGTTTCTTTAATCCTCTGTGTCCTCCTTGGCTACTAGCAACTGTGTGGAGGAGGGCGTGGGGGCGTTGCACGATCACGGAAGGCTTGTACCATGTGGATGCAGGTCGGGGGTGTTGGATGGGTCAAACACAAACAGGACTTTCACCCAGGAGAACGTGGGGATCGTGTCCCATTTAAAAAAAAAAAAAAAAATAAAAGTAAACAGCGAGTTGTTGTTTTTTGACTTTATGAAGAAACAGAGTCACGTTCTACGTCCATGCCATGCTTAACTGGAAGTGAAGTAACGTCTGATTTTGAACCCAAACCATGATTTTTTTTTTGTAAACATAACCAAGGAGTTTTTGTGCCTGAACATAACCAAACTGCTACCGTTTCACAACGTTAATGTGTTTAAAACGGCGACCGTTGCGTTCAAAAGCGCGACCAACGGTCTCTGGTTTAGATATGAGGATGGAAAACACTTCTGTGGATCGTATTAGAGGGTAGAAATAAACTATAAAATCTATATCGGCCTATGGTTCGAAGGACTTGTTGCAAATTCAGGGGACGGGGAGTGCAGCCCTCCTGATTATAGCATGTTCCCCTTTCATACATTCATCATCACCTGCATGGTCTCACAGCAGTGATCTGGCGATGCTTTTCTGTGGTAAACATTTACATTTAAACGCTTCTCCTCTTCCGTCTTTGTGAATGACTCTTACACACTGTTTTTGTCCTGCAGTTCCTCTCTGGGACAATGACACTGCATGTTGCTGTGATGTTTTGCGCTGTGCTGAGGATCACATAGTCACATTGTACGTGTGCTACTGTAGAAACCTGTCGTTTTGAACATTAAAGGTTGCGGCCTAGGTGGACATTAATTTGGTTCTAAAGTGTTTTGGCCTTTTTGAGAGAGAGAGATTGGAATGAAAAGGTTCTGATGTTGTTTTTTAATGAAATTGCAGTATTGAAATTTTTCAAATAGTAGCTGTGTTTTCCTCACCTACAGAGGCTTTTATTTAAGACAGGTTATTGTTTTTTTTTTAAGAATCGGCTAACGATTTACTAGCTGGTCTTCTTCACTCTTTGCTGGCATGTTGCGTGGCTTTTTGGCACGTTCTCACTGCTAATTGTTGATCAGTAGGATAGAAACGTTTCTCTGCGCATGCATACTCTTGCATGTGCAGAACATACAAACAAAATGGGGACCTGCTTGTAAAATCATTGCTCAGTAGTGCCACTAGTGGACAACAACTCCACTGGGTAACTTTAACATGAAGCTGGGATGAATACGCGCCAGGTAGTGCCACCCAGAACACTTGTGATTGGTTTAAAGAAATACAAACAACCCAGAGTGTTTTTTCCCCCTATCCCAGAATAGATAAGTGGCGTAGCCAGACCATACTACAGCACTGCGCTGTGGAGAGGTCTGGCAAATGCGAGATTTATGTTTAATTAACATCTGATAATTCGGATTTTTGTTTCTGTTAGTACAAAATGATAAAGTACATTAACGCCTTGTATACCAACTGCAACAAAGTACTTCCAAAACATGCTAATATAATGTATTTTACTTTAGTATGAAGTATGGACACTTTACAGAGCTCTTAGAAAAGGGATTGCTAGTTTAGTTTTTCTGGCTTTACCAACTAACAGGCCACATTCTGGCTATTATTTGAGAATTTACAGTAACCACCTATTATTATTGTATGAAATGAATGTACGGTTGTCTAAAGGTATATACTTTTTAAAGGGGGGTGTGTTTCGTTAAATAATTTCCAAAAGTAATTCACAGAGCTGTTGTTGTCAGATCGTCACTCAAATATGTAAGGCTCAGTATCCCAAAAGCTGCACTCAGAACCTTCTGACTCAACACTCGCTGTTCATTTCTTCTGCTCAGTAAAAACAGCTCTGATACTTCTGGTCATAGTTGACTTATATTAGATTTTTAGTGTAATGTAATGAGAAAAGATTTGAGTCCAATCACCCTGTACATGGCATTTTCGTGTGTGTGTGTGTGTGTGTGTGTGTGTGTGTGTGTGTGGGGTCTTGTTTAACTATATTTGTGGGGTCTGTTTGAGGGTTAAGACTTGGTTGTAGGATTAGGGTTAGAATTAGGTTATGGTTAGGGTGAGGGTAAGGGTTAAGGTTAGGCATTTAGTTGTGATGGTTAAGGTTAGGGTAAGGGGCTAGGGAATACATTATGTCAATGATGGGTCCCCACAAAGATAGTGAAACGCTGTGTGTGTGTGTGTGTGTGTGTGTGTCCCATGATCAGTGTGCTGGCCAGACGGCAGCACCGCCCTTTTCCTGCTGTTCCTCTCAGGGGAAATAATGAAGCAAGTCACAGATAAAACAGTCATCAGCTTTCTCCAAACCTGCATCAAGAAAAGGTCTTTTTTGTATTTTATTTTTTTTTTTTTTTGTCACAGCTTCTCTAACATGTCAGGCTTTGTGTGCACATCCATATATGTCTGCTTGCATATGGAAATTCCCGTCTGCGAGTCTATTAGTGGCTCGTGTTCACCTGCTGAGTAAACCTCTGCCGCTGGGGGTTAACGGGGGCAGGACGTCCGAGTGGAAACTGTCTTTCTCTGGCGATTATTGTCACATCCCATCATGAATCCCCCCTCTTAACCTCTGAGTTAAATTAAGTCCCCGACAACAGGCATGTATTTCTGGATGATGCGTTGGGAATATCCAGTAGGCGAGCGGCTTTTACTGGAACAAGACGCCGTGTTTGAAGTGTTTGAAGGTCTGATAGAGATTGAAACCTTGGAGAGAATCGGAGGAAATTTTGCTCACCTTCTTCCTCATCCTCAAAACGTGTCAGCGGATGCATAAAAAAAAAATCCAAAAGCCTGTGCATAACGCTTCCAGCCCTTTACAGATTTGTGTTCTGCAGGTTTTGTGTGTGTGTGTGTGTGTGTGTGTGTGTGTGTGTGTGTGTGTGTGTGTGTGTGTGTGTGTGTGTGTGTGTGTGTGTGTGTGTGAACTGTGCTGAGGTTTCTTGAACGCTTTGTTTTACTCATCTATTGCACAACACTTTGAGGGTTCTCGGGGTCGAATACTACGACATGACTTGTGACCCGTGGAGCTTTCTGTCTCTCTGTTGCAGGTGGTAAACTGCTGGTACACACGTAGCTGTATGTGACTTCTGATGTTGCGGTGTTGTGTTGTTTTTTTCGGGGTGAGGGTTTTTCAGATTAAGACGTATCCAGAGATGCTACTGTATGTGGAAGAGGGTCTTTTGTTGCTGTTGGGTGGGTTTCGGGGAGGGTTACCGTGGCTACAGCTCTTTGCCCCAATGGAAAGTGAAGTTCTCAGTATATGTACACATCTCTAAAGCCTCTGACTGATGACTGTTCATTTAGAGCTCAATGAATTTCTATAAATATTTTAGATTGCTCAAACTGATTATGTGCAATTGTAATGATGGAAATTCAATAAAAAAAGAGGTATTTTTACACAATAAGGTCTGTGTCTGCTCTGTTGTTTCAGCTTGTCTTTTATTTTGGGAGGCCAAAGGGTAAAAAGACTAAAGGTGTCAGGAGGCTTAAAGGTCCAGTGTGTAACGTGTTTAGTTGTTCATTATCAAAAATCTGTGTTGCCCGTTCACAAACTTGTCCTTTTTCATGAATATTTACCACCACCATCAATTCCAAGTATTCCTATTGGCTTGAAATTTTACATTTGCGTTTGCATAAACTGGGGTAGGCGCTCCATATTCATGCTCCATCTTGAAATACGTTAGCCGGTAAGGGACATACAGGACATACTGCTCCGCCTTTCATGTTTTCTCTGTCACATGATAAACTCACAGCTGCTGCTAATGGGTATCATAGCTTCCCGGCCCCGGCAAGTTAGAAGAAGGAAACATGGAGGACCACACGTATTCAAAATCCAAATTTCGAGAACAGGAGTCTTCTCCTTCGCCCAGAAAAAGAAAAAGGAGATTGAAAAGAGCAAGAGACCGGCTTTTTGAAGCATGAAGGCTACCGTAGCTGTAATACGTACTTTGAACTGCGTGGTGCAAGAGAGTTGATTGCGATATATATGATCTCAACGCTAGATGGGAGAAATTCCTACACATTGGACCTTTAAAACAGAGATCTTCAACAGGGGGTCTGGGGCCCCTAGGGCGTCCTCAGAGTTACTGCAGGTGTGCAACCAAATTACTGTTAATTTAAGTTTTTTCAGTACAGAAAAATACTTCACACATCTATAGTGTGAGGCAGGTGCGTCGGAGGGGGATAAGTAAGTCAAAAGTTGCAAAGAAACTCCTGCACAGTGCCTAAAATTGTATTTACTAGTAGGTGACTTTTCGGTACTAGACCATGATCTGGCAAAATGAATGAAGGGAGTTCCTTTGCAACTTTGGAAAGTTTTTTCAAAAATTAAAATGTCAACATGAATCAAACAAATTATTAGCAAATATAAATCAGCCTATTTATGAAAAAAAAGACATTGATGATAGGCTTACTGGCCCATAGGCAAGGTAGTCACTAGAATATAAAAGAATAGAATAGAATAGAGTGCCTCTGGCAAAAAAAAAAACAAAAAAAAAAAAAACAAGTGTTTTTAAAAAATCCTTTATTCCAAATGCCATCAGTATCCTCAACCAAACCAAGTGACAACATCAAATTGAGCTGCTATTTTAATGAATTTAAGCATATTTATTCTGTTTTATTCTGATATTTATTTTTTTTCTTTTCATATTATTTTTTATACTCAACTGTCATGTCTGAGATGTTGTCTGTATGTTTATCTGTCTTGTATGTCTGGTGAGCCAAAGAAAAATTTCCACCCTGGTGGACAGTAAAGATTTATTCTATTCTATTCTATTCTAAAATTTAATTTACTAGTAGGTGACTTTTCGGTTCTAGACCATGATCTGGCAAAATGAATGAAGGGAGTTCCTTTGCAACTTTGGAAAGTTATTTTCAAAAATTAAATTGTCATGAATCAAACAAATTATTAGCAAATATAAATCAGCCTATTTATGAAAAAAAAAGACATTGATGATAGGCTTACTGGCCCATAGGCAAGGTAGTCATAAAGATCGACAGATACAGTTATTCCAAAGGATTCACTTTGTTTAATATTAAAACAATTATTTTAATAGCTTAGTATTCTATGCGCTAAGAAGGTACTGTATGTATAAAGGCTTTAGGCCGCCCTACACTTTGTTGTTGGCTCAATTTAATAAGCAACTTAATTTTATACAATATGTAGTCGGGGGTCTAAAGATGACAGATCTCAGAACAGAAGTCACCAAGACATCTGCATTTAACCAAATCGTTGTCTGTGTTCTTTCTTTTTCTTTGTGTCTGTCCTGTCTTTTTATTGCCCTCGTTGCCTGGCTGGGACGGATGTTTTTGGGTAGTAAAATCTCCTCTGGAAGCCGGAGAAAAGTCACGTAGCGGCAGCAGCTCTGTGCGGCGGTGTGCTTCAGGGCTGGGAACTAGACCCGTTGAACTTCCGTGCACGTACTGTACAGTATGAGGATATTGCGTGCAGAAAAAAAAATAAGAAAATAAAAACACAGAATCTCCTGCACACACTGACAAACAAAAAGCAAGATGAGAGAGAGATGAAAAGCCAAACAAAGCCAAGAAAGCCTAAACAGTGTGCTGGGAGGTGATTGGACCCCCAGGGCAAAGCAAACTACCTGCTACTCCTCGTTTTTCTCACACACCACCTGCTCCGACATACAGTGTGTTTTGACGCACATCCCTCCTCCCCTGAAGTCAATTCTTAGGCTCAGACTTTTAAGTCTGGAGGTGGATATTTTTGGCTCCGTGCTGCACCGCACAACGCCTTCCTTCCTTTTTACGACCATCTCTCATTCTTCGGGGAGCAAAGTTCATCCTACAGTTAGGAAAACCCCCATCCTGCATTCTTAGAAAGTAAAATAAAACCCGGACAAATTATACATTTATGTTTATTGAATTGAATTGAATTGAAATTGAATTGAATTGTTTTACTAGGACTAGAGGATTGTCCGTCAGCCTACTTCACACTAGGCATGGGACCATTTACCAGTTTCATGGTATACCGTCTAGTCTAGTCTATTCTTATAGGACAGAAAGTGCAGTTTAGAAATCCCTCTCCCTACCAGTGTGCAGTTTTTTTTTTTGTTTTTTACCCAGACATGGGGTGGTGGGTTAGTTCAGTTGGTAGAGCAAGCGCACATATATAGAGGTGTATGCCTGGACGCAGAAGGTCCAGGATATGAGTCCGACTTGTGACGATTTCCTACATCTTCCCCCTCTCTCACTGCTGTCATATCTAGCTGATCTATCCATTGAAGGCTGAAATCACCCCAAAAAATCTTAAAAGTCTTAAAAAAAAGGTCCAAGGCACTCTTCTAGAAAATGTTTTTTTTAAAAGCCTTTATTTAAATATCTATTTCATCTAGATTCTTAGTACATTAAAAATAGATGGGCAGCAACCCATGCGTAGCGGCACACAATGGCCTTCTTCATGGTGTAGCCCTCAAGACACAGTGTCCCCCTTTAGTAGACACCATGATTACAACTCCTTGCAATAATAGAAGAGTGCCTTGGACCTTTTTTTTTTCTTTTGATACAATATTTGTTTATTGTTTACTAGGACAGGAGGATTTTCCGTCAGCCTACTTCCCAGCCTCTGAACCCGGACACTCCCCTCGCTCTCAAAGCTACTGTCAGAGTCTGGGGGATGCCAGCTTTTTTCCAAATGCCCAACACTATCCGGTGTCACTGGAATGCTGTTCTGCTTATTTTTAACAACACTCGGCTACAACTGCATGGCTGCTTTTTTATGCACCAACTATCTGTTTACTCCATCCAAAGCAAACCTTTATCTTACTGTGAGCAGGGGTAATCTTTGTTTACCATTTCACTCAGTGCTTTTAAGCCCCTGATACACCAACCTGACGGCCGACCATTGGCAGAAAAGGCAGTCGGACTGATCAGTCGGCTCCCTGAGATCCAAAAAAGTGCCTCAGAACACACCGAAGCAACGCCGACTTGAGCGTGTAATACGTCTCCATAACAGCAAGCGGCGCTAATCTGTATTGTCGCCCAAAAAATGAAAACCGGCAGCTGATTGGACGAACGCGTCACGTGGGTCTGGCTGCTCGCGGATTTTTCAACCGGGCATAATGGCGGCTCATTCAGAATACGATCTCATATTTTACAAAGATAGTTCACTGAAACGTGTTTCAGAAAACATTTTAAGAGAGAAATAGGCCGTGCAGTTGCTGAATCTGTCTTCATTTCAGATCAACAAAGGTCAGTTTAAAAGATTTTCGTCAGATTTTGAGAGACTCTAGTCACGCTCATCCCACTCGTCATTTCCAGGTTAGCACTCCACCAATCAGATTTGTCATGGAGTCCGACTGCCCGCCCTCCGTCACAACAAGTCAGCACGTCCAAAATGAAGGCTGACAGCTCCTCGGACAGACAACGGCACGGAACACACCGAACAGACTCGAGTCACTGACCTCGCCAGACTGTCCGACGGCCGATTATCGGGTTGGTGTGTCACTGCCTTTACATGCACAGCAGTAAACGGGTGAATAACCGGGTTACGCCAGTTCTCCCTGTACACGTGAGCAGGGAAGAATAACAGCAGTAACTCTACCTCTGGTACAGTAGGTGACGCTCTGCTACGTATAACGTATATTTTCTTCCAAATGACACCGACCGCCACTAAATAAGTAAAATGCAACAACTTAATGTTTCATTAACACACTCTCGTCACAGCGTAGGAAAGAACAGTGCTCTAGACAGATGACTGACAACTTGTTGGGCTCATTATACCTAACCAGTGTCTGGTTTAATTAGCAAGCTAACTTCGTTAGCGTTAGCTAACTGACGTTAGCCAGCGGGGGTTGTTCGTTCCCTCCACTTTTTTCCACTTTTTTTTACTCCACCTCGGCGGGGAGTAAAACAGACGGACCGCAGACTCTTTAGGCCATGTTCACACTTGCCGTCTTTTTATAAGCTGCCAGCGTCTGTTTTACATTACAATCCCATGGAGTAAACTGTGTTTTCAAAAAAGTCGTGAGCGCTTTTTTAAACGGCACCGCCAACTTCTTTTTTGCAGCTCGGAGCGTCTTTTTGAAGTTAAAAAAACTTTAGACGCCCTACGTCAAGCGTTGTTTGGACAGCCGACCAATGACAAGCGGAGTTGCCAGACCTGTCGTTTTCATAACAACAAGAGAAAATGGAGTCGGAGCACGGCGAGTTATATGATATGACCGGCTGCTCTCTGTACAGGGATGTCGCTTTGTTTTATGTAACGTTAGTAGCACCAGTCTCTCTCTGTTCTTTCTTTAGCTCGCTCCACTGCTTAGTTTTATCTAACGTTAGCACCGCTCCACATAGCTCTCTAGCTAGGATACTTGTAGCAGTAGCTGTTGTTATAGCAACAAGACGCTCTCGGCTGCTTTTTGGAATAAAAACGCTGCCAGCTTTTTTTTTTCACTACAAAAGCGCCCTAGTCAACTTTTTCTTGTCAAAAAAGACACCGAGTGTGAACATAGCCTTACTGCCGATGGACCGCTGATTCAGGCAACGCTGTTTTGTTGGATGGTGTCATAGCAACGACTACCACTCACAGGACGGATTATGTCCAGTTCAAAAACCACTCCAGCTGAGTGGGGAGGGGCAGTTGGAGCATGCGCAGACGCTTAACCCGATCATATCCCAGTTAAGGTGTATACATGCAGGAATCCCCCGGTAACTGAAGGAGTTCTCTACCTCTGTTAACCGGGTTATGAGATCTCAGATTTTAACCGGGGTAAGGTGTTTACATGGCGTTTGAGAAATCGGATATTGCCTTAAAGGTGCTCTAAGAGATGTCACATGTTTTTTTAGGCTATGACATTTTTTGTCACATACAGCAAACATCTCCTCACTATCTGAGAGCTGCCTGTCCCCTGAACACACTGTAAAAAAAACGCAGTCTCTGTAGACAGCCCAGGCTCTACAAACGCCAACAAAAACAAACTGTGCCAACCTGCACCACCAAACATAACAAACAGAGTTCCAGCGTTCCAGCCAATAACCGACAAGAAGGATTTGGGGGTGGGGGTTGGGGGGGTTAGTGCGCGGAAGCACAGAAGGGAGGGGGAGGGGACGGGATGAGGAGGAGGGAGGGGCGAGCTAGCCTCATTTTGTTTGAAAATACTTTGAACGTCAACAAGAAGTGACGTCACCCAACATCACTTAGAGCGCCTTTAACCCGAATATAATCTTTTTTTTAAACTGCATGTAAACGCACTGTGATACAACACTTTGAGTTGCATATCATCACTGTTAGGCAGAAACCTCGTATCTCCGTATTTTGTCATTTTCATTTTTTTTCTCCGTAAACCAACGCCGTTGGTCTGTCTGACGAGTCGATTTCATCGGACAGAGTTTGCATACAGGGGCTGTGTTATCAATCCAGTGGGAGTGAATGGGCCTTTAGTAACTCATAATAACTCACAAACTGGGTATGTCATAATGATTTTATTCACAGCTGATAATTGTGCAATACTGTGAATTTTTTCCAGGTTGAAAAAAAAGGTAGTTGCCCTTAAAGACTGAATTTAGTTCTTAATGAAAACACATTTCTAACAAATCATGTAAAAAGTCAAAATCCTGAAGTGGGAATTTTGAATCACAAATAAAGCAAAAAGGATATTTTCAGATACCTATTCATGTATCGATTTATTTTTGTATTTATTAAATTTAATTTAATTTTTGTTCCTTTTAATACTCAGAAAATGTATTGGTTCAGATGTGAAATTGTAAAATTATAAAAAATGTTTTGATGATTTAATAAATATTTAAGGACCATACCAGATTTTTGCAAGTTTTAGCTCACCTAAAATCATATACATATATACTTTACTTTCTTGCTAAACATTTTCAAGTGCATGGTCTACAGTTTTTTATTTTTAAATGTGTTTTTCTGACTTTCCATGCAGCCATTATCTTCCACTCATTTCAGTGCAACCTGAATATCAGTTAGCAGACTTTAAAAAAGGTTTTGCTTTCATACCTCTGTAAAATTGATAAAAAAAATGAACTTCATCATTTGATGTTTGGATTACAGATTGTGCCTTTATAAACTAACAGCAGCCACACCTGTTAATTCAATAAACATTTACTGCGGGATGTGTTGCTTTCCTGCTAACGTGACTTCCTTTTTAAGCTTTTTTTCCCCCCCCTCAAGGTAAAAAACCTCTTGACTCCATCCCAACACACTTTATATTTTTTTTCCAGGGATCCTCGTTGACTGTTCACATTCATACACAGTATTCATGTTGTGGGTTTTGTGCCACCGTTTCTACATCTTTCCCAGCGGGAGATACCTCGCTGCACGGCTGCCATGTTGCTGCTCCGTGCCCTGGTTTGAATTTCAGAATATAAGTGACTGGCTTTCCATACTGACAGCTGATGATCTCATGGAAACTCTTCTCAGCAGTGCACTTAAAAACTGGAGAAGGATTTATAATGAAATGCAGCCCCAGAGTTTTGTTTCGGGAGGGGGGGAATGGGGGGGGGGGGAGGGGTGTATGTGAGATTTGGGTTTCGGCGCTGGACTCGGGGCACAAGCAGGGAGTTTTTTTGTGTTCATTAAACCTTTGACATTTATGTTTAACCAAAAGCAGCCATTACATCCTGTCATGTCCAGCAACAGAATATCTTTTATGTTGTTATACATATAAAAAAGAACGCCTGCAGACATGTGGGGCCTTTAATGCACGTTTTACCTCCGGAGCCCCACAGCTTCTAAATCTCATTCAACAAATCCTAACTTGACCCGCTCTTTCTTCTCAGAGAGTGCAGCAGAAGAAAAGACTCTGGAGCACTACAGCAAGCCATTCAGGCCTAAACTGTATGCCATGACGGACAAGTGGATATTTTCAACCCTTAATTGTGCATCACTAGGGACATTTTTTAGCTTTTAACCCTCGTGTTGTCCTCCCGCCCACTATGCAACTTTTTGTTTTTCTCAGTCGTAAATAAAAAAATACTTTTTCTGCTGCTTTTTCCGACGTTTTTGTCACTTTTTTCTATGTTTTTGTTACTTTTTTTCTACGTTTTTTCCCCCCTTTTCCCAATGTTTTTGTCACTTTTCTTCTGCGCTTTTTTTGACGTTTTTGTTGTTTTTCCCCCTGACGTTTTTTAAGCTTTTTCCGTCATTTTTGTCACTTTTTTTCAACGTTCTTTTATAATTTTTTTTTCAAATGCTATAAAATTGAATAAAACACCCAAATTCAAAGAAAGTAGTGAACTGATCATTTATTTTTTACTTGTAAAGAGCGTCATATGGAACCATCCACGTTATTTTTTTGGGACATTTTGGTTGATAGAAACCCAAATTTCTGATATAGAGACTTTTAGAAAATGGGTCAAAATTTGACCCGAGGACAACAGGAGGGTTCAATTTGGCATTTTGTGATCATTTTGGCTGTGTTAATGCATTTTGGCAAGGGTGTGAGTTTTTTACCAGATTTCGGACGTTCAACCTCAGCACCTATATTCATTTTATAATACACTGTGTATCCAAAATACAGACAATCAGACCCTGAAAGACATTCAGGGTCCTCAGCCATTACAGCATGAATCAGAGATGTTCAAAATTATTGTTCTTTTTTTTTTAAAGTATCCAAGAAAATTCAAATATCTTAATATGAATCCAACTTATTATTTGCAATATTGTTAGCAAATTTAAATCAGCTTCACAATGAACCCCCCCCCCCACACACACACACACACACACACACACACACACACACACATACTGGCCCATAGGTAAGGTAGTTAAGATCCACAGATACAGTTCATCCTAAGGATTCCCTGTGCCACATGTTTGTTTCACATTAAAACATGATTTATAAAATGATGCCAACAATTATTATTTTAATAGCTTAGTATTCTATGCACTAAAAATGTATGTATAAAGGCTTTAGGCCACCCCACACCTTATTGTAGGCTCGGTATAATATGCAACTCAATTTTATACAATATATGTAGTAGGGGGTCCCTGTTCCGTCTCTCTTTATAGTTAAAGGGTCCTTGGCTAAAGAAACGTTGAAGACCCCTGGCATGAATCATTAGCCTGACGTCGTCATACTCAGATTCTAGTCAGAATATGAGTCTGATACTGCTCCATTGGGCTGTGATTATGGGGTGTGTTTCAACCGAACCAGGAAAGAAAATGCCTCTGCACTCAATTGGATAGACCTACAACCAATCAGAGCATCGGAGACAGACGTCACAGAAGCTGCAAGTCAATGGCAGGCTTCGACAGAGCAAAGGCAGAGGCGGCAGTTTCCGTGTGGCAATGTGTATACATACGTGATCGTGGTTCTCTGTTCCTCTTTTAAAATGAATGCGCTTTCAATATCTTCTATAACAGACGCAATGGCGGAATCTACTCATCTCAATTCTCCAACGGCAGCCATCTTTATTGTAAACAAATTCAATCCAAGCGCTCTTTGGTGACGTGGTTGATTACGTTACTGTTGATCATCTGTCCATCACTGTATAAAGCCCGCCCTGACAATTTGATTGGTCCGAACAGCTCTGGCTCGAGTATAGTTGCTTCACAATGATCAAGTCCAGACCGAACTTCCCGACCTCAAACGTTGTGGGCGGGGCTAAGTTTGGCTGGCATCCAGGCTAATGAATCATGCCTTCTATGAGGCTTTCAGTCCAGAGCCCTGACTTCAAAATTGTAGTTTTGACTATTTTTCCCTAAATTCAGCCATTTTCTGTGTTTACCTTTTGGGGTAGAGCTGCAAAGCTCTTTTCTGGATTGGTTGCATTGAGTTGTGGACAAAACAAGACATTTGAGGACGTCATCTTGGGCTTTGGGAAACACTGATCCACATTTTACGCCATTTATAGACCAAACAACTAATCCATTAATTGAGAAAATGATTGATATGTTAATCAACAGTGAGAAGAATCGTTAGTTGCAGCCCTACTATGGGGCAAATACATTTTCCTGGTTTCCAACTCGGGTGATTGCTGTTGTATTATGGAGCACTGCAGTGTTTGATGCAATGCATCAAAAATCCATGTTGCTGCTCATCACTGACATATCCAAGACTGTGATAAAAATGTTTCTCCCTGAGTAGAGATGGTCCAATACCATTTTTTTGCTTCCCGATACCAATTTAGATACCTGAACTTGCATATCAGCCGATACCGAGTACTGATCTGATACCAGTGTGTCATATATTTAATGTTTTAACAGCTGTATACTGCTGTCCCTGTATGGATGTGATATGATAGCTGCGACCATCGACTTCAAGGCACCTAATCCTAACCTTAACCCTAACCCTAACCCTTGCCTAACCCTAGTGCCTTCCATGCAGCGCTGCTTGGAAGATGACATTGGGGGCTTAAAACACCAAACACCGTAAATATACCACGATCCGATACCACGTAGTTTAGCCCCATTGATAATTGACTTTAAAAAAAGTAGAGTATCGGACCAGTGCATAATACATACCAGCATTTTAAGCAGTATTGGAGGCTTTTCCGATAATAGTATCGGTATCGGAACATCTCTAGTATTCAGTATACAGAAAATAATTCCATTTTTGTGTGTGTGTGTGTGTGTGTGTGTGGGGGGGGGGGGGGTTCATGCCAAAAAACACTGGCATTATGTAAACAAACTGGCATTTAAAGTGTTCAAATTCTCATTGTTTGGTCGTTGGTCGTCATGATCCAGGCTGTTGTTGGTCAAAGGTCACCAGAGCAACTTGTCTTAAAGGGACGCAGAAGGGTTAAGAGAAGGAAAACAAAGTGTTACATAAAACAAAAAGTCCTCGTGAAGCTCTCTGATCCCTCTGTCCTCCTTCATCTCCTCAGGCTGCTAATACATCAGCACTGCCAAAAAGGTCCGTACAACAATAAAAGGCTTTGTGAGGAGAAGAGCAGATTCATTCCCCAGGCTGCTCAACACCCCACCCCCCCACCCCCCCCTCTGCTACGAAGAGCTCTGGACTCTTAACCTCAGGATCAGCACCGGCCACTTTATTAAAAGAAGACACTCAGAACTCTTCCTTTATTTTACACATTTCAAAATCTTTATCTTTAGTTTCTGTACTGTAGGAAGGGCGGGTGGGCTGAAGAGGGGAAGGGGGGGGGGCTGCTGGTGCACCTGCGTTTCGAGTCCCTTCTTGGGAAAAGGGATGAAAACAGGATCTAAAACTCAAACAACATCCTGCAAATCCCCCCCCCCCCACACACACACACACACACACACACACACACACACACCTCCTCCCCCCCATCCCAGAAGTATTTATGCAGTTTGTTCCTGCTCCTCTCTGTAGAAAGTGGGAAAGAGATGAATCAATCAGCCTGTGTGAGGATGGGACCTGGGAGGGGGGGGGGAGGTGAGGCGTTCTTCCTTCTCACCGACCTCTCCTCATCAACATGCAAGTCATCTCCCGCTGACACACACACACACAGATTTCCCATTCATTCATCTTTTTTTATTCAAATCAACGATATCAGATCCTGTGTTGATGAATGAAAAACAGGAAAATGGTAACATGACTTATTCCTTTCTTAATTAAAATAACTGTGACCAAGATTTATCTAGCAATACTGCTGTCTTTTGGGAAGTTTGAAGGAGAGGGATTTCCCAGAATATTGTGTTGGAATCACATGCAGTAGCTGACATGCTTCCTGGTTCGGTTATTCCTTCCTTTGTGAATCATTTTTGTCCACGCGGTGTAACAGTTCTGAGTAAGAACACAAAGAAGTGGAAAGAAACTGCTGATAAACGTTTTGCAGCTCATTCAAAAACAATGTTTATGTGCATGAAGGCATGTCATATTCTGTGTTTTCCCTACACATAATGACCATATTGCAACGCAAGACAACATCTTAGAAACAAATACAATACTAATAAAATAAGACAGACTAATGAACATGAAGTACAAATGAAATACAACATAAAACCAAAGGATTTCACAGATAAATAAAGTATGTTATGCTTCTTTTTTTACATACATTTTAAAAAAGAGAAACTAAAACCCTTTAGGCCAAAGAAACCCTTTGATAATTATTAGTAATTGCAATCAGAGATTCTATGAAGGTAATCTCCCTCATTAGGGATTGTACGAGATAGGGCTGCAGCTAACAATTATTTTCATTGTCGATTATTTTCTCGATTAATGGATTAGTTGTTTGGTCTGTAAAATGGTGCGAAATGTCGATCATTCTTCCCAAAGCCCAAGATGACGTCCTCAAATGTCTTATTTTGTCCACAACTCAAAGATATTCAGTTTACTGTCACAGAGGAGTGAAGAAACCTTTATTTTTATCATAAAAATTAATCGATAATCGGGCTAGCTCGCACCTCCCTCCTCAACATCCCATCCCCTCCTCCTCCCTTCTGCGCACTAATCCCCCAACCCCCACCCCCAAATTCTTCTTGTTGGTTATTGGCTGGAACACTGTTTGTTATGTTTGGTGGTGCAGGATGGCACAGTTTGTTTTTGTTGCCGTTTGTGGAGCCTGGGCTGTCTACAGAGACTGCGGTTTTTTTACAGTGTGTTCAGGGGACGCTTAGAGCACCTTTAAATAGTTAACAACTAATCCATTAATCTTTGCAGCTGTAGTACAAAAGTATTTGGGGTGTGGGGAGGGAATCAAGACCCCGCACGGTTATTAAAATATGCTTTGGACCAATTGGATCAAATGAAAAGAAAAAATCAGAACCCAGTTGGAAAATGCATAACTTTCTTGTCCCTGGAGAGAAACAGCTTGCATAAAATAGCATTGCTTCACTCGACTAGTCTGACCACACACACAGTGAATGCCGTGCCTGCTGACCACAGAGGAAGTGACTGTCAAAGAGGAAGTGAGCACGTCCCGTTTGTGTGCACGGCCAAGAGGGAAGACGAAGTGTTAAAGTTATTAGCCGAGTGGGAGCGGTGCATTTAAGAAGGCATCCTGTGCACAACAAATGCTTCCTGCTCCTGCCACCCAACGCCACAAAACAACCACAGAGGGAGGGAGACTGAGAAACCTCCTGATATGTGAACCTGCCCGCCACTAAACACAGGTGGAAACTATACGGTGCCCTCAGGAAAGTACAGTTTCTCCCCCCAGAAGGCTGCCTCTCTATCTATACAGCGGGCTCCTATAGGCGTCCTCCAACTCCGCAATGGAAAATTCATGTTTTTCATTTTGGCAGGCACATTCCTGCACACACACACGATGGGGCCCCTTCTGACGTGCAGCATGGATAGCTCCCTTAACTCACGAGAACATCAGATTACTGCACATTATGAAATTATTGAATCAAATCTGCGGCGGCAGCATTGACAAAGCCTGTTCCTGGCTTGTCGCCATGCTGTACCTGAGCCTCCACATCCCAGCTCGACAGTGATCTGATGAGGCTCATCAAAATCGGATTAATCAGTGTTTGGTTGTTTTCATCCCTCCTGTGATCGGGACTGCTCTGTGAACGCAGCCATGTGTCCTAAAAACAATCACGTTCCCATACAATGAAACTGCATTCTCACATTCTCAAAATGAAGCGTATGTCAAACGCATTATGCCAAAAATACCAGGATGTCTGATCGCATCCGGTTAGATTTTGCAGTATACAAGCTAGCCTGCTTTTCTGGTTATTCTGACCCACACTCCTTTGTGTAGCAAGTGGGTCAAAGTTTAAGAATTTTAAGTATTATGTCCCAATTGTATGCATACTACTTGCAGCAGTACGTACTTTGTAAGGGCAGCTGCAGAACATACTAAAAGGAAAAAGAAAAGTATGTGATTTGGAAAATAAGTACCTTTGTATGTAGTTTAAGCAGGCTGTTCTCATGAACCATTCGTACATATAGACACGAAAAGTTGCGTACTGTAATTCGCATGTATTTCACATATTGATTGCTGCATGCACTACGTTGACTGCTGCTGTGTAAGAGTGCTGTGGCCCACGTATGAAGGAGGTCGGGGGGGTGGGTGGGTCCTCAAACACAGGGCTTTCGTGTCCCGGAAGAAGTTAAAGGGAAACACAAGGCCTCCTGCACACTGCCTGCGTGGCGTTTCTGTTGCGTGGCAGCTGCGTGGCGTTTTCTGTCTTTGCACACCAGAAACGTGTCTGACGCGGCGCTGCTGCTAGGCTTGACTGTTTACATGAAATGAAATAATAGTGTTCTTCAACTTTATTTTGTCAATATTTTTTTTATTACACCAAAGACAACGTCGTCAGTATTAACGGCAAAATAGGCTACAGAATATTTCGTTCTGTATTGACAGGTGCAATATTTGAAAATCAATAATTGTGTGGCCAGGTTAGCTCAGTTGGTAGAGCAGGTGCACATATATAGAGGTTTACTCCTCGACGCAGGGGCTGCGGGTTCAATTCTTACCTGTGGCCCTTTGCTGCATGTCATTCTCTCCTTTCATTTCTTCTGTCCTATGGAAATAAAGGCTTAAAATCCCTAAAAAAAAAATTATAAAAAAAGAAAATCGATAATTATTATTATTTTTTTTTAACTTACGTTTATATCTGCATTTATGTCAAAACCTAGAGACTTTCAAACATCAAGATGTCATTTATTAATATGTATTTGTGTCAAAATTACATATAAACGAAAATCTTTTCCTATTCTATTTTGCCTGGAAACGTTTCCAACATGCTTGCGTGTCGCGTGAAAAATAGGCGTTGGTTCTATTTCTAGCATGCGCCTGAGACATGCGTGTCACGCAGGCAGTGTGCAGGCTCTAAGCTGTTAACATGGGAGCCGAAATAAAAACGGACACACCACACAGCTGACACACTCACGCAGGCAGTGTGCAGGAGGCCTAAGACTTTCACTCAGGAAAAACGTGTTCATGTCCCGGGAACACTATTTACAGTGCTCTCTGTACCCGGCTCACAGTGACATTTTCTCAGCTAAATACAAACAGAGTCGGTTTAGAACCGAGACGTCCCAACTCAGAGTAGTTTCCTGTATCTGTGTCATGTGGGCTCCGCCATGGCCACGCTTCTTTAGAAGAGTGGCAGGTCCTGAGTGTATTGATTCCAACGGGAGAAGTGAACGTGAACACAGATTATGAGCAATTCTTTCGCCCCATAATCACCACAAGTATGAGAGAAAATTAACTTTGTTTGAGACCTGTTTCTGTCTCAGGAACAAACTCTCGCGAGATCGGGCAACACAGAGAAGCTAACGTCAGCTAACGTTTGTGAACGCCCTAACACAACTAATCTCTGTGATGCTAAATGTGTCTTTAAGCTGTGTAAATAGCTAACGTTAGCAAAAGAACATATTAATAAATTATTTGAATATAACTTTTCATTCATGACGTTCACTACACGTTCAAACGAGGCCACGCACAGGAAGTGTGTACCGTTTCATACAAGGGGGTAAGCTTCTCTTCACAATGCGTAGCTCCTATGGCGCCATTTTGATGCTAACAAGCCATCACCTCCCGTTAGCATCCCATTGACTGCCATTCATTTTGACGTCACTTTGACAGCAAATAACTTTACATCTGAAGAGTTTAAAGACTCTATTTGTTCATTGTTTATTTCTAAAGAAACACGACAATGTACAAAAGGCTCCATTACCTTGTACCTCACGTTATGGCTCCGTAGTAGACATTTTTGTAAAAATAGGCTAACGATTGTGTCATAACCACGAGACTTACTGTCTTACAGTACAGGAGAAGCTTGCAGGCAGTTTTGTACGGTGGCCGACAGGGGCAAACGCCCTGCAACTTAAGAAAACACACGCAAATAGACAAAACACAAGCAAATTAAGAAAACAACTTCATTAATTTGACAACACATGCGCAGCATTCAGCAAACTCGCTGCAAATACCTCAACACAACCAAATACATAAACGCGCTGCAAATATGAAACGATGCAAAAAGAAAAGCACGCAAACCCCGAAAAAAGAAGCGATGTAAAAAGAAAAACAACTTCATTAATTTGACAACACATGTGCAGCATTCAGCAAACGCACTGCAAATATCACAACACAACCAAATACATAAACGCGCTGCAAATATGAAACGATGCAAAAAGAAAAGCACACAAACCCATAAAACAAATGCAACAAAAAAACGCTGCATCCAGATTACACAACAGAAGTTCTCCAGACCTCTAGAGGGAGCAGCTAGTGGAACAGCTGGATTTTCGACCGTTATTAACCGATATTAAATTCATATTATTAATATTATTATTAATAACATAATATATTATTAATATACAGTCTATGCTCCCGTCTCATGCCCTCCCGGCTGGTGCTGTCCCCGAGCTTCGGCTTTTCAAAATAAAAGCTGGCGTCTGGTCCGCTATGTGTTTGTACTTTGGTGTGTTGGATGTTTGTGAACTAAACAGTACGGCAATCATGCTGATGAATACAATAACTTTTTCAGCAGATGTCTTACTTACAACACGTTGGAGTTAGCAAAGCAGTTTAGTGTTTATATGTGCAGGCGGGATTTATTCAGTTTGATAAATCCCACGGTAAATTGGCTGGTTTACTAACAGGGAGGGACTAGAAATCCTGTCTGTTTTTTGTATTTCAAGAGCGAATTGCTCCACAATATGAATACAGATTGATCACTTATTTTGTTGGTAACCATTGTTGTATAATCACAATATTATACTTGAGGAGGCCAATACTTGAGTAATTTCCTCGAAATTAAACCCTCTCATGTGGCTTAAACAAACGTCAACGT
The DNA here is from genome assembly GCF_008315115.2 of Sander lucioperca. Classification (NCBI taxonomy): domain Eukaryota; kingdom Metazoa; phylum Chordata; class Actinopteri; order Perciformes; family Percidae; genus Sander; species Sander lucioperca. Next base: position 25,120,992 of record NC_050194.1, on the reverse strand, counting down.
TAAACGCTGATGCAGTTTTAAATGTTTTATCACCACGAGTTTACAGACGTCTCTGCTGATTGAGTATCAGCTGGGACCTGAGCCGAGACACACCCACCAAACCAGAGAAAACATATCTCAAACATAGATTTAATATTCACAGTCTATGCAGTTTCTCTCTCTCTCTCTCTCTCTCTCTCTCTCCCCCCCTCTCTCCCTCCCTCCCCGTGGGCTCTAAAATCCAGCTGTTCCACTAGCTGCTCCCTCTAGAGGTCTGGAGAACTTCTGTTGTGTAATCTGGATGCAGCGTTTTTTTGTTGCATTTGTTTTCTGGGTTGGTGTGCTTTTCTTTTTGCATCGTATCATATTTGCAGTGCGTTTATGTATTTGGTTGTGTTGTGTGTATTTGCAGTGCGTTTATGTATTTGGTTGTGTTGTGTGTATTTGCAGTGTGTTTATGTATTTGGTTGTGTTGTGTGTATTTGCAGTGCGTTTATGTATTTGGTTGTGTAGTGTGTGTATTTGCAGTGTGTTTATGTATTTGGTTGTGTTGTGTGTATTTGCAGTGTGTTTATGTATTTGGTTGTGTTGTGTGCATTTGCAGTGCGTTTGCTGAATGCTGCACATGTGTTGTCAAATTAATGAAGTTGTTTTTCTTTTTGCATCGCTTCTTTTTTCGGGGTTTGCGTGCTTTTCTTTTTGCATCGTTTTTTATTTGCAGTGCGTTTATGTATTTGGTTGTGTTGTGGTATTTGCAGAGCGTTTGCTGAATGCTGCACGTGTTGTCAAATTAATAAAGTTGTTTTCTTAATTTGCTTGTGTTTTGTCTATTTGCGTGTGTTTTCTTAAGTTGCAGGGCGTTTTCCCCTGTCGGCCACCGTAGTTTTGACTTACATTAGCTGATTAAGTGTAATTACTAATGTTAACTATCATTTTAGTGATCAATAATTAGCCTGTGTCTATGTTATCTCCTTACATATACCTACGCTCTCCGTCTCTGCTAGATTGGGAATGATTGAGATTTCTCTTGGCACAGCTACCAGAAGACTTCCAACTTTCAGGCAGGTTGCTCACGTCACATCTACGTCTTCAAGCTCAGTTGGAGGCTGCTCAGTAACGCTCAGCCATCACCGGAAAAGTGCTTCTAATATCCTTCACTGGTCTCCGTCCAGAGCAACGGGATCTGTTGGTCCGTTATATACTGTCTATGGTTTCATACCATTGGCGCTGCTTGAAATTTAGTATAGAGGATCTTTGATATAACTGTAAAGACCGCTACATGTAACTGTCATGTGACGGGTCGTCATGTGACGGGCTGTCGAGTGACTGGTCGGTGGTCGCCGTAGTTTCGTAGGATATCATATGAATTGTTGTGCATAAGTTTTCGTACGATATCATCCGAGTGAACGAGTCACTTCATGAGACTGCGTTTATTTAAGTTGCGCACGTATGTAAGTAAAGTAGCTTACGTAAACAAGTCAACGTTGATGTTTAGTTTCACCCGAACAGTTTGGTTGTATGGGAACGTAATTTTTCTTTTTTTTTAAGATTATTTTTGGGGCATTTTAGGCCTTTATTTGGATAGGACAGCTTAGACTTCAAGAGGAGAGAGAAGGGGAATGACATGTGTCGAGGAGTAAATTGACCAGGTGCCCGGGAATGTAATTTTTTAGAAGACAGGGCTGCTGCACCTCTCGGGGGCTGTGAATTGAATCAGTTTGGCCCAATGGTCCAGTTTGTGGCACAGGAGCTGTATTTATCAAGGTTTTCAGGATTAAACTTGAAGAATGAAATGCAAAAAAGTTCTGTGCTACTCAACAGCTCACATCGTAACATTCAGACCAATTGAAAGGCAAGGCAAGTTTATACAGCAACTTTCAACCACAGAGACAATTAATAGGACTTTTAATTCAAATAATATAAAATGGGATGAAGATAAAACATTTACAAGTAGCCACGAACCACATTGAAATATTGGAAATGGACTGAAATGGAAACAAAATCTAATCTAATCTGGATATTCTGCTGTTTTTGACAAAAAAAGACTGATTCTAAGGGGAATTCAGAACCACAAAGATTGCAGAAAAGAAAATCTACTTTGTTTTCACTCTTATTCCAAATGACAGTGATGCAACATCCAACCAAACCTCACAAGAAAGCAGCAGCTGCAAAACACTACCTGTTTCTGTGGAACAAGGAAATTAATCAAGATTGATTAAAAATAATTGGATTCCTGGAAAGCATCAGTAAACAAGAACAGACAGACAGTACAAGATTAAATTATTAAAATGTATTAATGTCACTCCTCTCTCTCTCTCTCTCTCTCTCTCTCTCTCTCTCTCTCTCATTATCAGCTGTTAAAAAAAGGCAATCAATTCTTCTGGTGTAGAAAATGTGGTTTAATCTTCTACATACACGCCCAGGTCTGAGATACCACAGCTATCTGATTCCTAAACTTGTCCTCTAAGCTCCTGTGGGTCTGCTCAGACGTGTTCAGGCCAGTCTGTCCGGTCCCGAGTGGCCATAGGTGACCCTGTTATGCCTACGTGATGTGCATGGCTGCCAAAGCCCCCCCACCCCACCCCCACCCCCTTGCAAAAGACCACATCCCTCGGATCCACCCCTCTGGCTTTTGTTTGGGCAATTGGCACTGACAGGTTCAGCTGTCATTAACCATCGCGTGGCAATCTTACCTCTGGCGCAACCCACCTCACATAGAGAGCGTAGGGCACACACACACACACACACACACACACACACACACACACACCAGGTTCACCCTCTGTTATCCTCCCCCCCCCCCTCTCTCTCTCTCTCTCTCCGTTGATCAGTTGTTCATGCATGGCAAATAGCATTCAGTGTGTAGCAGGATTCTGCAGCTGTCTGAAAGTGCAGTGGGGGCAACACATAAACTCCCTTTACTTTCCTTGTACTGGTTTCCAATGACTAAAGAATGTGTGTTTACATTTTTGACACAATAGGCCAATTAAAGCAGTGCAGATTATACATGGATGAATTTTTTCAAGATTGTTTTTGTGGCATTTTAGACTTTAATGGAAAGAACAGATAGATATGAAAGGGGGATGATATGCAGGAAATCTTCTCAGGTCGGACTCGAACCGTGGCCCTTCTGCGTTGAGGTATACACCTCCACATACATGCGCCTGCTCTACCAACTGAGCTAACCCAGCCACTACATGGATGAATTTAATGTCAAATTCAAATCTTATTTCAGTAGCGTACTAAGCTCTGTTATCATTGTTGTTAGCTGGGAGTCACTCTGATGAAGAATAAGGATACATATACCAATTTTATTAGGCAGTTTTTTTATATTATATTAACAATATTTTATTACAGGCTATTTTCTACCTCGTCGCCGTAAGAGAAAACGTAGTCTCCACTTGACTAGCAGATTCATTGATGAGTTGATTGAGAGAGAATGAATCAGCAACTATGTTGATGATCAACATTGTTGTCATTTTCAAGAAAAATTGAAGATGTCACCTTTCACTGCGGACATTGTGTAGGCCTATTTTACATATATTACATTATATTTCTTCATATTTCATAGCTTGAATACTAAACTAATCGATGAATAGAGAAAAAAATGTATCATTAGTTGTAACCCTCATCTCCAAAAAATAAAGTGAAGCCAGGAAGCTAATTCATGCAGACATGTTAAATTGGCTGTTATAATCTCACATGGTGACATCTTGCTGTACTCCCCGCAACTTAAATCGAACGCACCCTTTGGAATCACGCGGGATATTTAAACTACTCGTGCCCCGCCCACCTGTGTGAAAGGTTAGCGTCACGTTGCTGCAGTTGTTAGTGCAGGTGGCGGCGCATTTAATAAACAAGCTAATAAACTCGCTATCAGTTTGACAGTTTGACGACTTTATGTAGGTATTAATCGAGTTCGGAGCCCCTTGCCGCCGCCAGTCAGCGACTCTGCCCGCCTGCCGATATTCTTCATCGGCCGTTGGTCGCAACACCTGTCGGCCTAGGATGGGGACGTTTACCTGATGGAGCTGTGGATGCTAGCTACGACTCTTCACTTCAGCTAAGTAAGGATTTGCTGCTTATCTTGATATGTCTGTGTTGAAGTCTTGGCCCTTTACACTCTTCAGTATATGTGTGTGAGGCTGACTAATGTCCTGAGTGTCTGCAGGTGTGTTTAACACCTATACTGGCTCATTATTTCTGCTCTTAATGCTGCTGACTATGTGTGGTGTTTGCAGTATGATCAGATGTTATTGCTGTGGCTGAGCTGGTGTAATGTGTGTCTGCTGTTTGGCACATTTATTAGGATTTATGCTTTTGCATTCCTAGTGCTGAAATTAAAATACTCATGTTGGAGTATTTTGTATATTGTTGGCTGAAATGGATTTTTGATTTTGTGTTGATTCACCTACAACTTTCATCAGTGCATGTTGCTTATTGGCTGTATGGATGTCAACATGACTGCTGCCTTGCGAAGATCATTGTTATAATTAGTTTTTTGTAATATTGGCTTCATGGTGGAACATGATTTTTTTGTAAACAAGTTGTCATATTCCATCTTATTATATTACAGCTTGGTTTACTTTTCTTTATGCTGAGCTTCTGATTTAGACAAACTCACATCCATGTATCCCTAGGCCTACTCATTTTTTTTTTTTTTGTAGGTATATAGTTATAGCTGGCATGTTTTTACCTGCTGCGTATCAAATCAGTTTCTGGGTTTTAATTTGTGGGCTTCTGATTGTAGTTTTGTGGGGAAATCTCTGCTGTGCTTTGCCTATCATATCTTTTTTTTGCATGTGTGTGATGGCAAAAACAATTTTTCTTTTTAATAAAGCTGACAATTATTGGCACACTTTTTTGCCTGATGTTGCACTGCTCATCAGCAAACTCTACTGTGATACTGCTGCAAACTACTGCTGCTGTGGGACTACGCATGACCCTAAGCATGATCAGTCTGCGTCCAGTAAAGGCAATGAATCTATGCATTTTCCTGTTATTTCTGACAACCCCCCCCCCCCAATTAACAAAACTTCCTAAAAATAATATTAATATTTAAATAAATCACCAGGAGAGTCTGTTACAGCCCGACTCTGGAGATACAACTGAGATTAGCTCTCATATTCGCCATGTTCTGCTTATTCAACGTTGTTTGGTAAATTGCTCTTACACATTTAGGGAATTTTTATTCTCAATACTTATCATTTGGTGCTGGTGTTTTTACTTTGGGGCTGGCTAAAACCTCTTTGGGGGGGTTGCCAAAAATTCCTCTATGCAGGAAAACCCCTGATATTGCATTGCGTTGCAGCAAAAGTTGGGCCAGTCTAAACTTAGTTTTTTTGTGTTATTTTGGCCGAGTCCTCTGCGTTGGCTCCCCAGTGGTTTAAACTTTTTAACAACTGACCTGCTTTTATTTATGGTGTTTTGTGTATTCGATGTTTGGTCCAAAAATATATGGTTAATTTTTCAGTTTGTGTAGGTTACGTTTTGAGGCAAAAATAGTGTGAGCTGTAGGTCTATGTCAGCTCTAATGGTTGTATTCCAGACAGTTTGATTAATATTGTGATCATACCATTACCATCATTTTGTTGACCCCAATAATTGTAGCATGAAAATTTTGAAAATGGCGGCACCATGGTTTTCCTACCACTATAAGGCTTAGGCGTAGCGCCCAAGACGTTTTGGGCACCACCTAAGCTGAATGAATGTAAAATCAATGCGAGCATCAAAACTAACTAAATTACTTTTCTCACATCTAATGATTCTTGGGTAACAAACTGAAGGTATCTACATAAGAGTGACATGACACTGTCATGAACACATGACACTGTCATGACACTGTCATGAACACATGACACTGTCATGACACTGTCATGACACATGAACTCTAACCCTAACCACAACTTGTCATGACAAAAACTGAATAACACTTACTTAAAGAAGTATTATGTAATGTTTATGACTTGTTTATAATGTTTATGACACGTTCATGACAGTGTCATGTCACTCTTATGTAAGTAAAGTGTAACCCATTCTTGTTTGTCCCCAGTGGACTACTTTAGCAAGTTTAGTCTTTATGCTTTTTGAGCGTTGTTTATTTTTTTATTATCTGTTCTAGCTTTTCCAAAGTTTTAGGGTGTTTTCACAATTACAGGTGTGTAACCTCCCCTGGACCACGGTCCGGATCAAAAGATCACATTTTGATCCGATAAAAAGAGGTGGTCTCGGTCCGGTTCGTTTACAGTGTGAAAGCATTTTTTGGATGGTTCAGACTTTTGGACCAAATACAAGAAGCTCTGGCAAGCTCTCCTTGTCTTACAAGACCGAGGAATAGCTCGGTGCTTAGTGTGTAGGCTACATGAGAGAGTGTGTGACGGTGAATGCACTCAGAGCAGACAGCTGTCGGCTATCAGAGCAGAGAATACATCAGTAGTTTACTTGTTAAGTGGTAGTAAATGTACAGTGTAGGTTTCCGTTTGTCTCTGAATAAATGCTCCAGAAAGAAAGGTCCCGTGTCTTGCTTCTCAACATCACAACAAAACAAAAAGAGCCGCGGCAGTAGGGGAGAGCAGCAGTCAGTTGAAAAAACTCCTACACAGAGAGAGGATACGAGAGGACGAAGTCGAAGCGTAGATGCTCCATATCACCTCTGCACGTACTCTCGTTCCACACGAGTTTCCTGTCTGTACTGTATTAAAATATAACAGAAATGTTAATGCTCCTTTTAAACCGGGATTGCGCTGGTCTCCATCGGTGTTGACCTTCACGCAGACGGTTTACAGAGCAGCAAGTGTGACCAACCCGATACTGGCTGACACGCAAAGAAGCCGTTCAGAATCCTCAGCTCTCCGAGGTGTTAAAGGCTCAGGGCTGCTGCCGAAGGAACTGAGGATTAACTTCTCTGCAGAACTATTCATCACAATGCTGCCGTGGCCTTGTCAGAAACAAGACAGTCCACCCGGTAACAACCAGGCATCTCGGTGCTTAAAGCAGTACAGACTAGGGGGTCACACCGAATGACCTGCTGGAAGCTCCACGCTGTTATTGCATGAAGAGGGTGAACGGCCTCAATAAATCTCCTCAGGCTTTAAAAAATGTAAACAGTATATGGAGCGACAGACTTAAAGACTTGTCGCATGCCCACTTCCCATACACGGGTTGGTATGCGTGCAGTTTAGTGTCCCAAATTCCACTATGGCCACGCCAAGACCCGCCCTACGAAGCAGCTTGATTGGTTGGGGTTAGACATTTGACCTCGAGTGGTTAAGGCTAGGATAGCCGATTGGTCAGGGGAGAAGACCCGTACAAATGGGGTTACGTTGGGGGGAATTTGGGACATACATAGGCTGCTGCTCGATATAGAAGCATGACGGCATGGGACACCCGACCCAAACGCCGGGGGACTACCAGCCTGCGTTTATGCTGCAAGTTTTTTTTTTTTTTTTGCACAATTAATTTTTTACATTTTTTTTTTATGAAGGACCAGTTCTTATGAAATATCACATTAGACTTGAAAAAAGGAAAATCATCGTTGAAAATAGTCTTGACAAAGTTCCACGGGGTCCGAAATGTTGGTTTCTGCAACACCTTTTGATGCTTAGCGAGAGAAGGGAGCGGCGGGATCTTCCTTTCTTCAAGGGTTGCACAATTTTGAAATCAAACGTCAGAATAATGAAAGATATAGTGTATTAAACACAGTATTCAGAAATTCAAAGATTTATGTAAATAATTAGAGATGTTCCGATACCGATAGCGGTATCGCTATCGCCTCCGATACTGCCTAAAACGCTGGTATCGGGAAGTACTGGAGTTAATACACCGATCCGATACCACGTAATAAAGCCCTAAAGAAAATCTACGTTAAAGTAGTTTATTTATGTTCTTTTTCCGTTATAACTGACTGTCAAACTGCATAATAAAAGAACGTTCTGGGGCGTTCATTGTTCATGTTTCACAAAGAGTTTAACCTGAGCCAGACCGACAACAAAGATAGAAATCATATCATATCCATACAGGGATAGTAGTATACAGCTGTTAAAACATAATAAAATATATGACACACTGGTATCGGATCAGTACTCGGTATCGGCCGATACGCAAGTTCAGGTATCAGAATCGGTATCGGGAGGCAAAAAATGATATCGGACCATCTCTATAAATAATTGAAGCTATAGTGCGTAGTTTCTGCCGCCCCTATGAGGAATTCTATGTAATAACAAAACTGTCGGCGTGTCCACATGATACAAGCCCTCCGTGAAAATGTAATTGCGATTTATTTTGACTGATATTGGGATAGGATTCACGATATTGGAGGGAATGATAATTTTGGTATCATTATTCTCATATATTTTTTTGTGATTTTTGCAATCTGTACCAATCAAAGATTTTTTTTCTTTAGTCCGTAGGATAGGATTTGTAGGCTGGGACGTAAGCAGCACCACCATACTTCATTCAGAACGGTTTGACACATATTTTGCCTTTAGCAAATATTGCGCCCCTCTGCAGTTTGGATCTTGCACTAGTCCATATTGCGATTTCGATACAATTGCGATTAATTGTGCAGCCCTACTTGCTAGTAGCTTGCTCCCGATACTGTCTGTGAACCTTTTTGATGGTGGTTCTTCATATGAGTGATCAAATTGGAGGTGCTGCATTATTTGACACGGCGACATTACTTCAACCTTGCAAGTATTGCATACGTCACTCGCATCTGTTTTTTTTTTCCAACATGAAAAACGTCCAGACAGTGGACATTAAAGTCTCCACTTCAGCATGTAAATCCTGTGCTCCTTCAAAAACTCTGTGTGGCCAAAAAAAACCATTTGTTGTTGACATTGGACCAGTTATGCTTATCGGGTCGATATATAAAAAAATAAACCCTAACATCAGCAGATACCGATGTGATTGCCGATATATCGTGCATCCCTAGCAAAAAGGCATCTTTTCTAAAAAAAAAAAAAAAAAAAAAAAATAAATCTTCTCAACAAGTAGAGACAGGAGAGGAGGAGAGCAAAGGGAGATAAAAAACATGAGGTGAGGGGACTTCTGAAGAGAGCTGAAACTGAAATCTAGACTTAACTTCTGCTGTTTAAGAGCAGGAATGTTTTGAGTGAATGAGGAGTGGGGAAATGGAGCAGAATTGTTGGCAGCCTCACTCAGTTTCTCCCCTTGTGGTTCCATTGTATCGTATGTCTTCTTTCTTTCTTTCTTTCTTTCCACTCGCTCTTCCACTGTAATTGAAGACCACACAACGCAATCGGCTGGGGCTCGGGGTAAAATTAAAACCTCAAAGGGTGGAGTTGCTGACTGGATAAAGAGACTGGAGATCCAGTATTTTCCCCCCCTCTTTTGCTACTTTGACTCGTCACATTTTTGCCATCCGAAAAGCCCGGGCAGATCATGTTCCTTGATTGCAGTTTGTTTCCCCTTGTTAAAGAGAAAATAGAAGCGCAGGGGTTAAATTTAGATTTCGGGAATATTTGCCTGGAAACCATACCCTTGTGCATCTGCTGGGGGTCAGTGCATGTGTCTCGTCGCCTTTATTTGTGTCCCTGCAAATAGCAGCGAGCAGGGATGGGTTCACCTTGATTGATGGATTTAATCCGCTGATAAGACCGGCGGTTTCAACCACGATATCATCGCCTGGTGTTAAATGAAATGCTTCAAAATAAATATATTAGAGCACGGGTTTTCAACGTTTTTTTTTTTTTAATATGATTATATTTATCATAAATATTAGTTTGACCCGGCCACTGTCAAACATCAAACATCTTTGTTTGGTACAGATCCTCGCAAAAATCACACTATAATCATTTAATTTTTTTAAGGTAGAAATGTAATCTTAGTCAATGAAAATGAGAATGATACATGATCATTCCCTTCAATATCATGAATCATATCGCAATATCAGTCAAAAATAATCGCGATTAGAAATGTTCCTCATATCGTGCAGCTCTAATAATTATATATAATTATAAATATATATATAATAATATTTTAGGGGTCAATGTGCAGTCTGAGTTAATGAGTTTTCAGTCTGATGGAAAAAAAATGTATTATTCAAAGGCATTTTATTAATTGTAAAAAGAAAAGAAAAGGATATGATTTTGCTTTATTTTAGCAGATAAAATAAGCCCTGACCGGCCGTAAGATCAGATACTTAGGATCCGCTCGGAACATCTGTAGTCGCTGCCTCCCCATGGTGGGGGACTCCCATGATCCTCCTGTGACTCGGCATCTTTTGTTTTGTGCCTGGATACAGCACACGGGTTAAGCTCGTGGTCGTAATCACTTCTGTGCGATTGGCACGGCATCCTCAGTTACTGACAGGTCTGACCTTCCCCTAATAATCACCAATGAGTGAGAGGTGCAAAGAATACGACCCCCTGCTGATTCACCAAGAGTGTGTACGTTCTTACAGACGTGGAAAAATATTTCCTTATTCCCATCAGAGATTTCTAATGGCCACCAGTCCTTTTTAATAGGTGAGGTGGGAAACGCGAAACAGAGTAACCCGAGCTGGGGCATGTGCGGCACCCGTTGTTGACTTGTAGCTCAAGACGGGGACCGGTTAAAAGAAACTAATTTTGGAATCTACCCTTCGAGTGGACGGTGGAACACAATATTTACCTGTCATGAAACTGGGGACAGCTGCCGCGTCCACAAGCTGTACACAAAACACTGGTCTGAAGTGAACGGCGAGATGCGTCTGGTTTCTTGGAAGTTGCAGAGAAATGCCACTTCTGCTGTTGCAATCTTGGTTAATTCCTTCAGACGGAGATTGCTTAAGAAAGGAGTTTCAAAAGAGTTTACCGTAACTGCTCTGTTGAAAATTCCGACAGAGGAAGTCCATTTATGTGTCCTGAAGAGTGCACTGCAGCCCATCAGAAGCGTTCTATAATCTTTTTTTAACATTTAAAAGATTTTAGATCAGGGCTAAAATTGTATGTCATGCACAACTAACTAACTTAATATAACAAATATTAATGCCAATTAAACATGAAAGTACATTTATTTCAAGGGCACGCTATGTCTCAATATGCACTGAAAAGCACAGAAAAGTCCATACATCCATTCACAACACATGCAACTACTGTTAAAAAGTCTGCAACATGTTCTAATCAAATTAGTTTAATATAGCCTGATTGCAATGTTTGTTTTTCCAAACTCTTAATCATTAATGTAAGAGCAAAAACAGCATGAGACCCTTTATTTTGGTCCGTTAAAGTCAGTTTAAGTTATTTTGAAGATTATTGATGTAATTACTTGTAAATCTACATAGAATTTCTTCAGATTCAGTGTTTCCAACCGTTATCAGTTACAGTCATTCAGTTACAGATTGTCGCAGACTCCTGGTCTCATCTGACCTTACATAGAAATGATTCCAATAAGTTCCACGCAGTGAGGTAAACAGATTTAGAATTTAGGAAAAACACAGCCTTGCTATCAGATCTGTACTCTGAACTAGCAGATACCCTGTTGCGATGCTTCAGACTTGTTGGGAGAGAAAAAGTAAAATTTTGTATGCATATTCTAGCTTTAAATATATTTCATTTCATTTATTATACAGGAAAGTTAAAAGTAACATTAAGTTACAATATACAGTGAGGAAAATAAGTATTTGAACACCCTGCTATTTTGCAAGTTCTCCCACTTAGAAATCATGGAGGGGTCTGAAATTGTCATCGTAGGTGCATGTCCACTGTGAGAGACATAATCTAAAAAAAAAAAATCCAGAAATCACAATGTATGATTTTTTTAACTATTTATTTGTATGATACAGCTGCAAATAAGTATTTGAACACCTGAGAAAATCAATGTTAATATTTGGTACAGTAGCCTTTGTTTGCAATTACAGAGGTCAAACGTTTCCTGTAGTTTTTCACCAGGTTTGCACACACTGCAGGAGGGATTTTGGCCCACTCCTCCACACAGATCTTCTCTAGATCAGTCAGGTTTGAGCTCCCTCCAAAGATTCTCTATTGGGTTTAGGTCTGGAGACTGGCTAGGCCACGCCAGAACCTTGATATGCTTCTTACAGAGCCACTCCTTGGTTATCCTGGCTGTGTGCTTCGGGTCATTGTCATGTTGGAAGACCCAGCCTCGACCCATCTTCAATGCTCTAACTGAGGGAAGGAGGTTGTTCCCCAAACTCTCGCAATACATGGCCCCGGTCATCCTCTCCTTAATACAGTGCAGTCGCCCTGTCCCATGTGCAGAAAAACACCCCCAAAGCATGATGCTACCACCCCCATGCTTCACAGTAGGGATGGTGTTCTTGGGATGGTACTCATCATTCTTCTTCTTCCTCCAAACACGGTTAGTGGAATTATGACCAAAAAGTTCTATTTTGGTCTCATCTGACCACATGACTTTCTCCCATGACTCCTCTGGATCATCCAAATGGTCATTGGCAAACTTAAGACGGGCCTTGACATGTGCTGGTTTAAGCAGGGGAACCTTCCGTGCCATGCATGATTTCAAACCATGACGTCTTAGTGTATTACCAACAGTAACCTTGGAAACGGTGGTCCCAGCTCTTTTCAGGTCATTGACCAGCTCCTCCCGTGTAGTTCTGGGCTGATTTCTCACCTTTCTTAGGATCATTGAGACCCCACGAGGTGAGATCTTGCATGGAGCCCCAGTCCGAGGGAGATTGACAGTCATGTTTAGCTTCTTCCATTTTCTAATGATTGCTCCAACAGTGGACCTTTTTTCACCAAGCTGCTTGGCAATTTCCCCGTAGCCCTTTCCAGCCTTGTGGAGGTGTACAATTTTGTCTCTAGTTTCTTTGGACAGCTCTTTGGTCTTGGCCATGTTAGTAGTTGGATTCTTACTGATTGTATGGGGTGGACAGGTGTCTTTATGCAGCTAACGACCTCAAACAGGTGCATCTAATTTAGGATAGTAAATGGAGTGGAGGTGGACATTTTAAAGGCAGACTAACAGGTCTTTGAGGGTCAGAATTCTAGCTGATAGACAGGTGTTCAAATACTTATTTGCAGCTGTATCAAACAAATAAATAGTTAAAAAATCATATATTGTGATTTCTGGATTTTTTTTTTTTTTAGATTATGTCTCTCACAGTGGACATGCACCTACGATGACAATTTCAGACCCCTCCATGATTTCTAAGTGGGAGAACTTGCAAAATAGCAGGGTGTTCAAATACTTATTTTCCTCACTGTAAACGGGCCTGACTCAGTTTAAAACTGGTTTCCAGCAGGCTCCTGTTCAGCAGAAACATAAAACATTGAACACAACTTACAGTACAGTGACAGTAAGGACCGAAATAGGGCTGAACGATTTTTGAAAATAATCTAATTGCGATTTTTTTCCCCAAATATTGCGATTACGATTCGATATTCGATTATTTTTTTAAGCTCTTTGTGTTCTGTATTATTCAACAAAGAATAATATAATGTATAGTATGAACACACAATTACACACTAGACAGTTAAATAAGTAAAAATATAGTATATATCTATACACACACACACACACACACACACACACACACACACACACACACACAGACACAGACACAGACACATACCAGTGTAATTTTTTACAGTGCACAGAGAGGAGCTGCCTCCAGCCCCTCCCCCTCGTGAAGTTACGTGCTGCCGTGTGCATTTGTTCAGAGAGGCTATCGTTACGTTAGCATGTTGCTGGTGTTCTTGCCGTGGGATTAACTGTACTAATAAAACCGTTGAAACACCGCGGCCACGCTGCTGTGAAAGCTCCCCGAACGTCATTTATCAGTCTGGTTGTTACCCCTCTCAGTGGCAGCTCCTGCACTCATATCTTTATAACAGAGCTAACCGCTAACCGGAGCTAACCGCTAATCAGAGCTAATCGTTGCCAATCGAGCCTTGAGTTCTGTGTGCCTGTATCCATTAACTGCATGTATAGACTCAACTCAGAGTTGTTTGAATGACAGAAATCAGTTCAAGGTACAGTGTAGCGTTAGCATGCTAGTTGATGCTTTCTCTACGGAGTGCAGACTGATTGCTCTCGCGAGTCATGTGACCAAATCGCAGCCTTTGCGATTAGGAAATCGCGTTTTAACATATCGCGATATTATCGAAAATGCAATTAATCGTTCAGCCCTAGACCGAAACATTTGTACAGGACATCTGCACGGACTAGACAGATACAGACAGTTAAAACAACAATACAGTTACGGCACATGAGGGCAGAAACATTGGTAGGGTACATTAGTATGGGCTAGACTAGATATAGATAGTGCAAACAAGACTTGGACAATACATGAACAATCAATGTGTGCAAGTGTAACTGTTGAGAAGAAATAGTTTGTGTGCCTTTTTGAAATATGTGATGGATGGTAGTGCTCTAATGTGGTGGGGAATGTCATTCCAGATTTTGGTGTATCTATAAAAAAAGATTTCTGACCATAGTAGTTTTTGTATGAGGGAACTGGAATGACTGCCTGTGAGACTGACCTAGTGAGGCGTACTGGTCTCGTATTGTGTGCTGGGAGAAGTGCAGCAAGTGCTGGTAAGGTGCCATTTTGAATCTGAAAATAAAATGCAATAGCGTGACTATTTATGTAGTTGTGGTAAGTCAGAGCGTGTGAGTGCAATGCAATGGTGAGACCACTTTGGAAGATTATTGTGGATCTTGAGAGCTCGATTGTATAGTCGTGCTATTGGTTCAGTAATTTCCTTAGCGGTAAGCGACATATACCGGTTAATAACAATTAAGCGGATGCTAAAGGTCCCATATTCTGCTCATTTTTAGGTTCATAGTTGTATTTTTACACTTATTTCTAGAACATGTTAACATGCTTTAATGTTCAAAAAAGGACATTTTTCATTTCATTTTTCATTTTTTCATACTGTCTGTCTGAATATACCTGTATTCACCCTCTGTTTGAATGCTCTGTTTTAGCGCCTGTCTCTTTAAGCCCCCCTCCCGATAAAGCCCTCTCTGAGTCTCTGCACCGCCATTGCAGCCAGGGAATGCCCGTTGCGGCACTTTCTACCTATAGGCTATATACTATAGTTGTGACATCACAACGTACTGAAGTCCAGATGTTTAAGGTCACATTTTCTAAATACGGACTGTGCATTTCTCGGTGGATTAAGCGTTTTGATACTTTTTCAGTATTTATATAGCACCTCGACCTGCTTTATAATCAAGAAAGACATGGAAATCACACTTTCTTTTTTTTTTTTTACAATAAGGGGACTGACCGCACTTTAGAGCGGTCAGTCTTCCTCTATAATACCATTCTAATTTCTTTCTTTTTTTATATTTGAATACTATTTGAATATTTAATGCTCATATGCAGCCCTATTATAAATATGTACTACACTACTCAGGCTTATGCATCGTCAATTCCACTATAATCATGTGGTTGTTGTTACACGTTCTGTCCACTAGAGGGACTTCCAACTTCAGCCTGGCCTTGAAGGGGACCTACGTCACAGTGCATTGCATTTCTGGCACGCCGCTCTCTGTTTACATTATATTCCACCACGCACACAGCAACAAACACAAATCAACAGAACTCTGTAATGAAACATTATCTAACAAGTGTAGTGAAGCGGCTCTGTTGTAAAGGCTAACGTTGCTCAGTTAGCACAATCGGTGCTAAAAGCAACTTGTTTTTTGCAGATTGTCACATTACTGAGAATACAGCTGTTAGAAGGTAATATATGAAGTGGAAGCTAACTCTGACAGCTGTAGGGCAGCTAACATAAACTTTAGCTGTCTCTATGAAGCTCCCAGCTAAACTCCTGTGTTTCCCGCAGCACTTTCCAGTTTAGGCGGCCCGCCTTAACAACACGCGCCTGCCGTCTTAATTAAGTCTTAATTAATTAAAAATTTAAAAAAATCCCCCGTGTTTCTCTGTCCTGTTTGAGTGGCTGTAATGTACAAGTCGCATCAACACAGTCACAGGAAAACAAGGTAACGGCGAGTTGTCAAGATACCACCAATCACAACGGAAAGAGCATTTGCTGCGGGTGTCGTTTATTCACATTTAAAGGGATAAATCGCCATTTCACCGTCGCATGCGCGTCAGTTTGTCAACAAATGTGCGGGCAGCTGGGGCATGCCCAGGCAGAGACGGGGTGATGGACTTATCGGAGTGTTGGCATATGGCAGGCAGAGCGCATTTATATGTTTCTCTGTCCTGTTCCTCACATCAGTGAGGCTTTCTTCTCTTGTTTCAACGAAGTGAATACATGACGAAGTGACTGGAACTATCATCACCTCTCGCGTGGATTCACACAGTGAAATTACGCGTCCTGTTTTTATTTCATGCATACTATCTGCTTTGAGTGAGTGAATCTATGGGCTGAGCTATTATCACAGAGCTGTTAATGGGAGCCATGCGAGTAAAACTGTTATAGCACTTTTTTTTTTTTTTTTTTATTATTAGTTTAATGAGCATCAGATGCCAACCCTACCACCTTAACTAACAAATTTTCTGCGGGAAAACACTGCTCCTATGACTCGCGACGCAGCTAGGAAACCAGAACGAGCTAACTATTGATACCATAACCGTATTTGGCTCGGTGGATGTTGATTTCAAAGTCATGTTAAAACTATTTCCCATCCTTCTTCTGATTTCCAGGCTAACGCTACTCGGTATGTAACGTTAGCTCACAATGCCTTGTGTTTCTCCCTCCCGTAACTTATTGTTCATCAGACGTGACATGAGAAGAGGGAGATTAGCTAACGTTAGCCAACCTATTCACATTCAAATAGTATTGATGTTTTTTTTTTTTTTTACTATACGAATTATATTTGACTTTCGGAATTCGATCCAACAGCCCTAGTGCACTTTGAGCCTTGAGTCTCAGGCCTAAAATGTTCTGCAACTTGCATAATCCTATCCTATTCGTCAAACAGACGCTGTAGATAAACCTCATTGTATTCAGAGTGTCATATGGAGACCTTGCCTCAGCAGAGACCTTGCGATGAAGGCTGACCCTTTCCCTGTGAACACACACAGGTCGGCAGCTCCGCAGGGCCGCGCTGCGATAAACTGCGGCAGAGCTGACGTAGGCCGGTGTCCGGCCTGAGCCGGGCGGCCCAGTTGCCTGTAAACAGCTCCTCCACTGAGTCACACCGTCTCCCACAGCAGCTGGTTCCCCCTATTGTTCGCCTCTCCCGGAGAGAGCGTCACAGGCCGTACAGCGACACCTCTCAAGGGTGTCCCCAGAGCGACCCAGAGCACCTCTTTCACACAATTCATCTCAATCTGTCACGAAAATGGACCCTGAGTGTGAAGGGAACGCTAAGACGAGTTTCACAAAGCTGAGAGACTCAAAGACAGATTTCTTTGACCTGAAAGATGGAGGGAAAGTTCACTTAAATGCTTAGTTTGTTTACCAACGGTGATCGTGACTGCACATGTACTGTGAGCCATAAATCTGATTCTGAGTGGATTTTCTCTATAGGGTGTGTGTGTGTGTGTGTGTGTGTGTGGATATATACTATATTTTTACTTATTTAACTGTCTAGTGTGTAATTGTGTGTTCATACTATACATTATATTATTCTTTGTTGAATAATAATCGGCCGGGCCATAATCGATTATTTCTGTTTACAGTTTAATGTAGGCCTAACAACATTTCTGTTTACATATTCTGTTATGTTTTGCACATTCAGGAAGTGCCATGTGCTCAGTGCTGTAGTTTTATGTGTCCAATTTATTTAGTATTAGAGCACTGCAGAATGTTTGGTTTTTGAAGCTTGAGAAGCTATGAATTAAATATCCTATATGGCTGTAATAGTAAAAATGTATTTGACGCATCAAGATATCGAATCGCTGACATGATAATCGTAATCGAATCGGGAGATCAGTGAAGATTGACACCTCTAGAGCTAATCCCTAAAGAGTCTCTGCCCCGTTTGACCTCAGCAGTCTGCGTGTTTTTACTGTGTTTTTCTTTAGTCGCCGACGGATGCTTTTTACAGGAAACCTGCTGAATCCGGCCCTTCCTTCTATCTTTTTTTCCTGAAGTTAGGAAGCCCTTCAGTATATTTAGATCACAGCTGTCCACCATGGAAATATTCAAGGCCCCGAACGGCTCATGGAAGGTGACAGCGACCAAGCTAAAACATAAACTCACGCAGGGCCAAACAGGGCCGGACGGTGATGGATTGATGCATTGATTGGATTACTTACGGATATAGAAGACAAAAGAATCCAAGTTTTGTGTTTGAACACACAAATCAACAGCAGTGGTTAAAACAATGCTTTGAAATGGTCCACCGTTTAGGGGCGGTGACGCAAATGCTCGGTTTTCTTCTGAGAGATAAGAAATAAAAAGCGAAACCAGAAGAGTGATCATTTATCTTAACTGTTTTAATAGCTGACAGATACTTTTAAGCATCCAGTGCTCCTCGTCACTTCCAAAGCCTCCCGTCCTGGGATTTCCCACAGTTCTGTGTGCCTCCACACTACCCTGACCTCAGTAACGTGCACGTTCCCTGCAACCAGCTGTCATGTTCCTCGTGTGAAACAGCTGTGTGAGAGGGAAAAAAGGGTGTGACGGACGGGAGACAATAGCTGCTGGGGAGGGCCGACGTCCGTTTTTAGACTCCACTGACCTGTTTCCAGTGTCATCCAAAGATTCCAGAGAAGCTGCTGCAGGAAGGGCAGAACAACTGCACTGCAACTTAAAACTCCATCAAAGAGCCTCTGAAAATAACGTTTTCATCCTCTCGTTATAGAGGTGTTTTTTATGTAAAGGTTAGTGAGGCTGGATGCCCCCGTCTTCCTGTAATTGTCCCAGTCGTGCTCCAGTTTCCATGACTGAGCAGAAATACAGCAACGCTGGGAGCGTGATTTACAACAGGGGCACACAAGTGAACTAAAGCGTAGGGTGATCGAAGCCAAGAACATGCTGTAGGAATTGAAGAAACATATTACAGCGCTAATAACTAAAAGCAGATTGTGTTTACATTCGGCCCCATGCAGGAAAACTGCTGGGCTGTGTGCCGATTATTTTGATGGACTGATCACAGCTCCTCTGAAATGCTCTGGCCCAAAAACTTTTGACATTATTACAAAAGAAACAGCTGTTCTAAAAAGAAAAAAAAAAAAAGATTCTGAGCATTCAAAGATTCTAATTTATTTTGGGTCCAATGTTAGTTTAAGAGCTACCAAGAAATGTATTGCTATATTATTTTTGCAACCCTGCTGCCTGACAAGAATGTCCAGATCTGCAAAACCCCAGAATATTCCCAATGAAAAGTCATTTTAGCCTTTAATAGACAGGAGAGCTGTAGACAGGAAAGGGGGGAGAGAGAGGGGGAAGACATGCAGCAAATGGCCACAGGTTGCAATTGAACCCTGAGCCTCTGCGTCGAGGACTGAGCCTCTGCATATGGGCGCCCGCTCTACCAGGTGAGCTACACAGGTGCCCAAGAAACTTTTTTTAATTTGTTTTTATTCTCACCTTCTACAAAATCTTTACATGCCATACTAAAGTATAATTACGGAAAGGTTAAACTATAATAAACTATGATTAAGGTATGCTGAGACTTAGCCAACCAAAACGGATGGTTGGAACTATTTCTTTGTGTGTTTCTACCGCGGTCTAAAGACCTGTGAAGATTAGGCAAATTATGGCGCTTACCCACTGCTAGTAGCAGCTCTGCTCGGCTGGGCCGCGGTGCCCCGTCCTCCATTTTCCATTGCAGATTTAGTACCGCCTCATGCGTGAGACGAGCGTGGCTGGTCGTCTTAGCAACGCCGCAGGAAACTGCCGCAACCTTTTTTGATTCTCAGCTTGTGGCTGTTGCCACAGCCAGAAGATGAATTTTGTTTCGAAAGAAGCTGGAGGCTAGTCAGGCCTTCACCAGACCAAGCTCAATCTTTTAAGATTGAACATTAGTCTGGGGAGTCTGCTCTGGATTTTGCACAAGCGTGATCAACGGGCATAGTTCAAATGACTCTGTACGCAATTGGATAGTCCTTCAACCAATCAGACCAATGATCCGGGTGATGTAGCAGCGACAGCGGCATCAACGGGTTGCTGCGCTTCGGTACCCGCCATGTTGAATGTAAACAAGAAGCTGCTTGGCGGCTTCTCTATCGTCATCGTGTTAAACCCGCCAATAGCGCGCCAAGGTGGTTAAGCCAGTTTGTGATTGGTCCCCGCAAATTTGTAACTAAATTTTGTCGCTAGCAATGATGACGCAGTGATTAGTGACGATCCTCTCCGACCAATCAGTAGTCTGCAGGTTTTCACGTCACCTTTTGGTATCGCCTCAGCTCGCTTGGAACCTTGACGGAGGTGACACTAAAAGAAGTACCTGTTGGCAGGTACCAGGGACTTTTTTTCATAATGGAAAACCAAAAAAGTCGAGTCGAGCAGGTTCCACGTAGTGGAAAGACGTCATTAGTCTGCTGACGTATAAAGCAACATGACACGATGAGGGCTGCTGGTGAAACACTCTGCAGCCCGCAGTAAAGTGTGCCGGTCCATTTCATCTGAAAAAAACCACAAAAAATTAGCTTTTGTCTCACTGTACACTAGATTGTAACCGCTAAAAAAAACATCAGAAAATTCAAAGTTTTATTTCTCTTATTCAAAGCTGTCTGTCTGTCTGTCTGTCTGTGCTTTCACAAAATATTTACACAATGAGATTTTTGATAAATAATCATCAGTAACGTGGATATAATGACTAAGTGTTTAAAGGCAAATAATAGAACAGCTAGAACAGTCTGGTAAGTTCAGAAAATGACATCACTTTACTGTAATGCAGCCTTTAAAACCAGGGACAGATAACACTTATGCCATATTACGATATCCAAAATCTAGGACGATATCTAGGCTCATATCACGATATTGATATATTGCCCAGCTCTAGGTCAAAAAGCACCTTTTTAAATAACTTTTCATACTTGCTGAGGGCGCGGCAGTGATGAGTCAACAGCAATAAATAGCTCCACATTTTAGTTCCTGATTGTAAAGGGATTTTATTTGAGTCCCCTTACCGTTGTATCTGGTTTCCATTGGCATCTTTGTGAGGAAGAAACAGTATGTATTTGTCGTAAAGATCAAAAAGGGTAAATTGAGAAACATCCGGGGGGCAAGGCCGACAAAGCTCTTCTTTGACTAAGTTCAGGAGAACGATCACAGAAAACACATCGGATCAGGGAGGTCGAAACAGGTGAAGCACCACAAGGTCAAAGGTCAGCTGTCCCGCGCAAGTTCAAAATGACCCAAGTCTTTGTTTGACACCACCACCGGGAGTCCCAGCAGGTTTGCGTGGTGCCCAACTCTCCTCTCCATCTCGCACCTGATCGTAGGAAAAGCACTGAAGCATTCAACAGCGTGAACTGGTTTGCATACAATCCACTTTAATGTAACAGGATAGCAGCCTCGCCGCCAACAAAGCATGTGCATTCTGTAGAAAGGTAAGCAGGGGTTGTCTACAAAGTAATGCTGAATTACTGAAAATAGAATTAACGCTATCAGAGGTCTGTGCTGTTAATTATTCTGCCTTTATCAGGGGCCAAGATAAAGACTGTGAAGAGAACGAATGGAATTAAATGCTTAGTTCTAGCTTGAGGCAGTGTCACCGAGTCACTGAGTAACTATCACATGTCAGATAAGTGGAAGCCACAAGAGAAGTTGCCGGATAGGATTTCCCATTTAAAAAAAGGAAAGGGATGGACCTTTTATGTTAAAAGCTTGACCCTGCTGCTGATCACATGTAGACATGCTTCAGGAGGTTTGTGAGACAGAGCTTGCCAACAACAACAACAACAACTCAAAACTCTGACACCGCACACGGTGTATGGATGTTTCTCTACGGCTAAGAAGAGAACATTAGTATTACTGTTAATGATTTCATTATTCAAAAAGATAGCTGAGACAAAAGCAGACCTATTACGCATTATTGTTTTCCAGTGATATTCTGTTCTGACACTCCCTCCACACATGTTATATAAAATACTTTAGGATACTCAACAAAATATTCTAGAAATGAGCAAAGGAAACTTTTAAAATTCTCTAAAAACGGAGTTATTCTGCTGTTGAGTGCATTTTAAAGCATAACTCTCGCCAGAATGCAACCTAGGGTCTTTTTGTGAATGTACCCGAGTCAAACCTTCGTTTAAAAGCATAATTTTGACGGAAACGCCACTTTTTAAGATTGACCATATTTTCGTTTTCGGTCAAATGGCCTTTTGAATGGGAGTGCTAGGGGCACTACTATGATAGCATCAAAATAGCTATTTTTAAAACACTAAGAAGGCTCGACACAACATGAGACTTTGCTCCAAGTATCACCAGGGGCTCTACACATGAACTCCAGCATTGACGACACTGTTTGTGTACCCAGAGTTTACTAGAAAAGGTTTTAACAACTCACTTTAGCAGTTGGTGTTTCCGGTTGCCGCCATCTCGCCAGTCAAAAAGTGTCGATCTCTGAATGCAACGTAACAGGGAGGAGAGTAAAGATGGAAAGCTCCTAAAGCTTAGTTCCATATAAATGCACTGATAATTCGTTGTTTTGTCATTAGTGAAAAACAATATTGACCTTGTAGTTGAAAAAGGAGCCTCATATAAGAATGACATTTCCTCCTATGGAGTCCGTTCATTCACATTCGGAGATCGACTCTTTTTGACTGGCGAGATGGCGGTGATCGGAAAAACCAACCGCTAAAGAGTTGTTCAAAACCTTTCTTTTTAGTAAACTCTGGGTACACAAACAATGTTCCCAATTCTGGAGTTAAGGTGTAGAGCCCCTGGTGATACTTGGAGCAAAATTTCATGTTGTGTCGAGCCTTCTTAGTGTTTTAAAAATGGCGATTTTGAGGCTAGCATAAAAGTGCCCCTAGCACTCCCATTCCAAAGGCCATTTGACCGAAAACGAAAATACGGTGAGTCTTAAAAGTGGCGCTTCCGTCCTAATTATGCTTTTAAACGAAAGTTTGACTCAGGTGAATTCACAAAAAGACCCTAGGTTGCATTTTGGCGAGAGTTACGCTTTAATTTGCCAATTAGTCTTTTGGACGAACTCAGACAATCGCTCCAGACAAATGCGGACTTGTGTCGGTCACATGGGCCCACAAGCGGCTCCAGTAAAGCGTAGGCGCAATGTTGAGGCAATTCCCTTCAAACATTCCTATTTTATTTATTCTACTATATTTCATTGTACTTTGTAATTCGAGTAAAAGATGAGAATATTTCACTTGCACCGCTGACTCTTATGAACCAGTCAGTGAAAGCAATCCCTCTGCTTCTGAGTGACTCGGCAACATTTAAAATGACCCCTCCCCCCCAGCTACAGAACTCCTGCCAAACAGAGTGATTGTTTTTGGCCGTGGTGCACCAGGACTGACTCCTCACGGGGGTAATTCCTCATTCTCTTGCTAACAGATTTGTGTCAGTCTGTAGAGCACATGACGAGCTGTAAAGCTGACCCCATTAGCTCCGCTCTGCTGTCAGAATAAAAGAGGTAATTTGCACAAGTGGTGTTGTTAAAGGTCCACAACTTAAGCCGAGTGCATGTGGTTAGGAATCCCAGTTTACCTGCTGGTCTCAGGTATGACTGGAAAAGTACAACCGGTCCATGTCGATGGTAAAATAGCTGCCTGACACCAAAGGAACAATGACCTATCTGTCCAAAATTACCAAGGGAACGTAATTCCATAAAAAAATATCTCGACATCTCAAACTTCCAGCCAACAGACTAAATGGTTGGCACAAGTTTTACGATGTTAGGTGCATTGCGAGATTGAGGAATTGTTAGATCCCAGGCAGCAGCAAACTACCTCAATTCAGAGTTACATATTGGATGCAAGATTATAATTCTACAGTTATGATGTAGTTAGCTACCCTGGTGACATGGTTTCATTTACATTTGACATTTCTAACCAGAATCCTGTGTATTCCTTTTGTTGAATACTTGTTTGGAATAATTATTTGCAAAACCGTGTGTGTGTTCTCTCTCTCTCTGGAGGGGACTCGGCTGAAGAAACAAACGGCTCTATTGATGATAGAATAAGAGGAGCTTCTCTTTCCTTTCCTCCTTATCTCAGGATGCATATCAGGCCTCTCCTAATACCTGCCATCCTGATTAGATGTGGAAAAAGAGCCTCTGCCGTCCTTCCTACTCTAATTGCATCACCTTGACTGATCATCTTGAGATTGAATCAGATACTTTGAATAGAGTGATGTTCAGACTTCAACAGTCAGTGGGATTTTAAGAACACTGAGGCAGAAAACTGTGGTTTAAAGTGCAGGTGTGCTCATCCCCCTTCCACCCACCCCGGTGTAGAATTCATGATTTGTGATCCTACTGCTGAACTCAACGCAAGCAGAGAATACTAGTACGTTGTGTGCAGCTGATGCTAATAGATGTAGAGCTGAGCCAAACAAGCCTGAGGTTTTCTAAACGATCGATACATCTTGATGCATCAACATAATATTTTTTTTTTCTTACTGTGTGACTAATTGCTACTCGATTAATGACTTTTCTGCATTGAGACATAATCTTTCAAGAGAGAATTTTGATGCATCTAATTGTTAGTCTTGTTATGACATTCTTGATTTACAGTACACCATATACTGTACATAGGGTGGGCTGACAGAGACAAAAGTCTTATCAATATAAACAGTGAATGTTTTAACCTGATATTTTATATATTATATTATTACTACTGCACGTTTCAGAAAGCGGGTGAATACAGGTATATTCAGACAGATTGCATGAGAAAAAATATTTTTTTAAATTGTAAACATGTTCTAGTGGAAACCCAAAATACAAGTATGAACCAGAAAATGAGCATAATATGGGACATCTAAGGCAAGTGGTATTCTTGTGGTGATATTAGGATTCACTGTGTGTTCATTTAGTCTAGATGTAAGGGGTATGGGAAAGGTGGTGGGGGTAGTGGGATGGCCCAGGCGGGGCGCTGGAAAATTCCCCTTATTTTCAAATCCTAAAGTTAACAGGTATGATATAACAGTGCATCAATCACTCTTAAAAAAAAAAGTACAGGAAAGTAGAGATAATGTTAAAATCTACTCAACTGAAGAATGTCTTAAGATGTGTTTACCTGACTCCACACACCTCTGGTTGCTATGGAGAGGCGAGAGCTGCAGAACGACGAGTCTGTGACTAAGGACTCAGGTGGCAGCAGCAACAGCAGGGGCATCAGGCCAGGTGACAGCGGCAAACACACACATTTACACACACACTGCACCATTAGCATCCATAAAAAGCCAGGGCTTGTCAGCATTAATCACCCATGGCCTGTTATTGTGAACTCTTTAGCAGAGGTGTACATGGACATCGGACAGCAGGTTTGTCCCCATCATCTTGTGTGCACAGCCCTCATGATCAAACGGGCAGCAGGGTTTCTCAAATTCATCCTGTCCTCGGCCAGGAAATTGTCACAGGGTGTGAAAACATTTTCGGTTACACTTTACTCAAAGGTATCTACATAAGAGTGACATGACACTGTCATGAACGTGTCATAAACATTATAAACAAGTCATAAGTGCTTATGACATAACGCTTCTGTCAGTAAGTGTCATTCGGTTTTTGTCATGACAAGTTAGGGTTAGGGTTCATGTCATGACAGTGTCATGTCTTCATGACAGTGTCATGTCACTCTTATGTAGATACCTTTTTAAGTAAGGTGTTACCACATCTAGCTTTCACTGCCCCAAACGCTTGAGGGCAATTTTATTTAACAACAGGTGGTGGGACACTTATTTTAAAATATAGAGCAGCAGTTTATTCCTTTTACTCTGTAAAGGTGCCACATAATCACACAGCACTTACATCTTGAAATAGGTGCGATTAGCCTCAATTATTCCCGAAATACTTTGATTATACAAAAGTGATGACCTTTGCAGCATTTCATTTCACCTGCTTCAGGCCGGTTTAAGCTTTGGGTGTGCTTGAAATTAATGTGTTGGTACGACATGTTGTCTGAACGCATATTTACCTTTTTTATATTGTCACTTTACGTTTTTATATACTTTACCATTTTACACCTGTTTACATCTCCCTATATATATATTGGAGCCCGATCGATTTGGTACTTTTGAGACACTATACTGATTTTTAGAGGGGAAAAGTGAACAAAAAGCTGGAATGAAAGTAGACCTGTTCTACGTGGATTGTGCACCGACATGAAGAAGGCAGCTATCTTAAACAAGTAACTTTATTTAGGAAGATGTAATATTATTATACATTCGCCTATACGTACAATGTATTAGTTAATACATTCTAGAAATGAACACTGACAATAAATAAGCATCAGTACTGTAAGTTCGGTATCCGTCAATTGCTGACCATTTAACTAAATAATTACGTAATGACTTAATCGAGCCAAGCATTGTTTTCTGTATTATATGTTCTGTAGCTAGACATCAAGGCTAAATCTACACCACTACGTTTTGGTTTAAAAAATGAATATATTTTGCTACATTTACACCTCACGTCCACAATACTGGTCATTGATTTAATTATCAAATACAAATAAATGTACATTGTGGATGTCAGCCCATATGGCTTCCTGTTTCATAAAGGATCCTAACTAAGTATTCACTAAATGCTGAGTGCTAATTACTGCGGTGATTGAGAAGCCGTGTATTAAAATAGCCTGTAAGGCTTTTAAGGAGTCTTCTCTGTAACAGGGAACTCCGTAAATGAAGGCTTTTTGTTGGTTGCCCTGGTGTTGTCATGACTAAATTAAGCCTCTAACTGAAGAAAGCATCTGATCCTTCAGCCCAACACAAGTGGCTATTGGCTATTAATAAGCCGTTCTAATGTGTGAGGAGGGTTATTGAAGGAAAACACTGCACCCTACCAGTGGGCAGGCCAGGACTTGAGGTCAGGTTGGACCTTCATGAAGCCGGGTGAAGAAGCCGGTGATATGAAAGCTGAGCCGGACTCTGAGCAGGAAAGACGCAGTGTGTCGAGATGATACCGTACCAGATTGCATTATACAGAAATAGATGAATTAGATTCAGGATATGCATAAGCTGGAAGACTTCAAGGTTAAAGAACAAACTTTGGAACTGTGGCATCTGCTCAACTACATCAGCTTGCTGATGCGTGTAAGGACAGTTATTAAAGGAAAGCGCTGGACTTGAAGTATGCACACATCTTGGTTGAGGTGGAACAAGACAGTAACACAGGGAGGAAGACAGCATACGTAGCTTACAGTTCTCCCACTAAGACGGTACCCCATTTGAGGACCTCTCAGGGACTTGAGGTCAGGAACGGGAGTCCCCAGGCCCTTGCCGTTATTGACTGCAAGTCCCTGTACCATCCTCGAGTGCTGCCCCCTCTCCGTTTTCTCTGCTTGTTACGGCTCCTCTGGTGGCCTGATGGAGACTACATTCAGAACATAGTGGAATACAGAATGACTTGTGCGAACTTCGTCCTTAAGAAATGTGCTGAGGACAACATAAAAATGTTTAGCACTCAAGCTGTAACCGCAATTGTGTTTTATATGTTTTACACACGGCAGACATCAGACGAACACCGCAGCTGTTCGTTCACTACAGAGAACGCTCACAGGGTGCGGCTCTTTCGAAGCAGCGGCTGTCTCACTGACTGTGTGAAGCTATCACCCAGGTCTATAGCGCGGACGGAGTGGAACCCCCCTCAGGACATTCGGGCGCACTCCAGAAGAGCGCTGTCGGCGTCCACGGCCCTCCTCAGAGGCATGACGGTGGCCGACGTTTGCGCAGCGGCTTCCTGTGCCCGTTCATCCGTTTTTTTATCTGCGTGGTGCGTCTGAGTCCTCCATGTCTCACGCAGTTGATGGCAGATGATGCGCTGTCAGGTTTGGTTTTGCTGCTGTCTCCATCCTCCTGCATTTCAGTGGCTATGAGGAATGCAGGGTTTTTGCAGTTATTAATTGTGTTATTAGTTTTTTTGTAATTATGAAACATTTTCACAATCCACATGACATGGGCCTTACGATCAGTAATAGGCCTACTCACGATGACAGGGTTTTTCTCATCAAAATTATGTTTGTTCAGTGTGAATAGGAAGACAAATTAGTCTATGTTCTGCTTGTGGACCCTGGCATTGACTACATCAGCTTCGCCCTTAATCCAATAGCAACAGCTCTTTGAGGGCGAAGCCTATACGAAATAGAACGATAGTTGCGTATTGTAACTCAGATTCTATGAGTATAGGCATAGCCCTCTAAGATTCGGGCCACCTGCTTTACCAACATTGGCTGAAGAAAAATGCTGACGTTGGGAGCAGCTCTCTGGTCGCGCAGCAATAATATACAGTATCTGCGGACGTAAGAGGCCCGTGCGGGGCACAGGGCTCGAAAGAAATCTTCACGACTGCAATGCGCGAAGGGATTAATCCAATAGCAACAGCTCTTAGAGGGCTATGCCTATACTCATAGAATCTGGAGTTACAATATGTGACTATCGTTATTGAGCTTATAGGTCTCAGGTTACATGTACAGTTATCTAATCCATTTGACTTTTGGTTTTCTGTGTTGCTTGCATGCCTTTTTCCATGCAGGATGTCCCATGTCGTGCTAGTCACTATTCTCTCTGACCAATCAGTGGTCTGCAGTGTTTTAACTCCACCCTCTAGTATCTGCTCAGCTCAGTTGAAACCTCGACCGAGGTGGTACCAAAAAAGGAACCATGTACTATCTACAACTTTTGCTAAAGGAAAACAAAGTCTAGTTGAGCTATACAGTGTGAAAACGGCATTAGATCACGAGCCAGACAGGTATTTTTGTAGATTCTACAAACAGATTATTCTGTTCCCTTTAATGTACTCTCATATGCTACTTGTTTCTTCTTTATATGGCTCTCTCAGGGCAGTGTGTGGACCTAGAGCTGACGTGGTTGGTTGTTAGCGTCCTCCCACTCAAGGCTTTGTGCCCATAGCAACAACTGGGCACAGTGGGAGGGGGTGTCACATCTCTGGTGTATGGAGAGATAAAGAAAATGCATGATGTTCTTCTGTGCACAGTGCACAGTCTGCTGCTGGGATCTCTTTATGAGAAATATGTCACATGTTGTGCTTTTACATCTTGTTTGGATGTTCAAACATTGTGACTGTTCTTTCAGTTAATGGCCCTTTTAAGTCCTGGCTAAAAGAGTCAGTTCATCCACATTACACAGACACATTTTCTCTCTTAACCCCAGTGGTATCTGGACTGATAGTTTCAGTGTCATGGGCCAAGATGTTGTCTTAGAACATGTCTTTACTTTACCAATGTCCTGGTTAGTGCACTTAATGAAGTGGCACAAATCAAAATTCAGTCACACATCCTCACAAAATAGTTGATGCTGGGAGGTTGGTGACATAGTGACTACTTGCGGAAGTAGTTGGTTTGCCTTTGTGGTGGTGAGCTAACCGCTAACATGCTTGTACTAGCCAACCAAAATAGCTTGCTAGGCTAGGGGGCTTACTACCTGATAGCAAACTAGGTGCCATTGATCTGATTAAAGGTCCTATATCATGCTCCAATCAATGCTTTGTTGGAGCGCCTGTCTCTTTAAGTCCCCCCTCCCAAAGAAGCTTAGTCTGCTCTGATTGGACAACTTTTCTGGGTCTTTCGCATCTGTGTACTCTGGTCTCTGCACCGTCATTGCAGCCTGGGAATGACAGGTGTGTGTGTGTGTGTGTGTGTGTGTGTGTGTGTGTGTGTGTGTGTGTGTAGTTGTGACATCACAACCATACAGAAGTCCTGACGGCTCGTTTTAAAGGCAGAGTTTCTGAATACGGGCTGTGGGCATTTCTCTGTGGATTTAGCGTTATACTTTCACAGTATTTATGTAGCACCTCGACCGTCTTTTATAATAAAAAAAGACATGGAAGTCTCACTTTTCACAGTATGGGACCTTTTTAAGGGAATGTATTTGTGCAATCCAATGATTGTAAACCATTCATATTTTGCAAAGTAGTTCATATGCATATAAACCAGATTATATACAACTGGATGGTGCCATACAGCTAATATGATAGCTTCCTTTTCTTTGTACTCGTCTGCTCTCTGTTCTCTCAAAGGCCTGCACTATCAAGATTTGAAATTTGTGTGTCAAAGTTGATCAGTACACAAAAGCACTGTGCAGATTTATTTCGAAATGCTGGTCTGTCCAGACCCTTATTCTGGATAGTCCACACTTTTCACGGGAGTATTTCTTAGATATTCCAAAAAAAACAAACAACTGTTGATAGCAAGACCTGTATATTATCCACAGTAACTGGCGCACTTTTTCTGGAAAGATGCGTTGCTAGTTTCAGTTTTGAATCCTTTGAGCACCACATACTAGATTTCATTCACCGCCATGTAGGGCTTTGCCAAAATCTTCTATCCCAATATAGTTAATTTCATATCTTGATGGCGATATATATCACGATATAGCATGTTTTCCGGTAATGAAATAGTCTGTATGAAATAACCGCCTGGTAAAGCTTATTTTTGTATACTACAGTGTGTGTGTGTGTGTGTGTGTGTGTGTGTGTATGTATGTATGTATGTATGTATGTATGTATATGTATGTATGTCTCAAAACCTCAGCACAAATATCTATATTTTTGTAACCCTTTAAAGCACTATTTAAACTCTTTAACTGGATAGTTTGTCCTAACTGTCATGTTTTGAGCTCAGGCTGAAGATGGAGAAATGTATCCAGGATGCGGCTGCTCTCAGAAAAGGTGAGAAGTGAAGTGCTTGCCAAACTTGTAAGGCTCACTCTCTGAAACAATCCCATCCTGTCCACAGCTGTTGTTTTCTCTCCTCTCTGCCCCAGTACTGCGATTAACCATACTGACCAGTGAATAACCCCCCTCCCCTCCCCGTTCACTCCTCCCTCCCTCTGAATAGTTAATCCCTCTCTCTGTTTGTCTGTAGATATCTGGCACACACAGCAATGCAGCCTTATCCCGAGCTTCTGTGTTGTCCATTTAATCATTGACAATGTCTTTGTATATCTTGCATCCTTTGCGATAAAATCACCATGCTAACAAAGCCATGAGCCCTCCTGACAAAATGAAAATGAATGGCACTGTACATGGAGCTGTGGGTTTACCGTTTTCAATGCTAATTGTTGACTTTGTGTGCTCGCTGTTGGGGAGATTGTACTCCAAACACGTCATCCATGAAGTGCTTGTTACAGTAAAGCTTGTTTTTAATCTTGCAGAGGTTTATCATTTGCTCTGTACACTGTACCAGATCATGACATGTTCTGATCGAGGGCTTTTGATTTTCACTACTGATTTAAGATATTGTTTTATTTTTTATTTTTGCCTCATTGGTTTAAACCATAAAATGTCAAAAAATAAATAAAACGGCCATCACAAGAGTCCAAGAGGACATCTTTAAAATGTCTTGTTTTGCCAGACCAACAGTAGAAAACCCAAAGAGATTGAATTTACAGTGATGTAAAAGAGCAGTGCAGCAAATCTTCATGTTGAGAAGCTGAAAACATGATTTTCAGCATTTTTACTAATCAAACAATTTATCAAATAAGGAAATTGTTCTTTTTATCGACTAATCCAATAATCACAACTCTGCACAATTCAATCTTTCTATGCTCCTCTTCCTGTTTTGGACAATGACCTGAAACAGTAAGTTTGAGGTTGTTTTTGCCCCTGAATAATGTATGTCACAGTCACAACAAAACCCTTGTTATGAACAATGGCTGTAAAAAAATAAATAAACAGTTTGCAGTGCAGATTAAAATACACAAAAGTCACGACAGTTTGGCCTTTAATATGTGGTCTGTAAAACATATTCTGACTTTGACAAACAAGTTCATTTTTTATTGGCACATGTATAATGAATTCTCCGATGTGACAGTTTAGCTCCAGTGAATTAACCCCAAAGTATCAGCACATGCCCTCGTAAAATCAAAGAATGCCACTGTAGGCTCTCTTTGAGACATCCCAACCTTTTTAAGTAAGGTGCCTACAGCAACATAAGCCCTCTGAAAAGCTCTGGGATGAAGAGACCTGGGGCCTCATGTTGTTGCGTACGCACGAAGCGCTTGTGTACACTTGTTTTCCCACACTCGGTTATAAAAATTAACTTGACGTGAGAATGTGCGGGCCATCTGCAAAGTCTTTTCTGGCTCTTTAACGTGGAGAATTCTAAGTGAAAAGTGCCGAAACTCACCAAACATTACGAAATAAAGTTTCCACTTTACTTACTGGCATACGTCTGTGACGTTGTCTATGAAAAAACATAATTATATTAGCTGATACTCCATAAAAGTTTGATCATTTATGTGGATAATGTTTCACATCTTTCACACTATTAACTGTTGAATTTGCAGGCTACTTAACCTCTGTTACACATAAGGATGGGAAATGAATGAAAAATGCACTTAGAAAATACTTTCAGTCATCCTCTGTATTTCCCATAGATGACGTATAACTCACTGTGCAACAAAAAGATCGGCACATAAAAATGCAATAGTGTCTGTGAGTCTGTATTTGCTGAGGCTCAGACATCCATGGTGCACAGGAGGTGGGACGCAAGGATCCATCTCCCCAGGAACAAACGCTGTGTCGGGTGGGCGAACTCATGTGACCTGGCGTACGCCTGGTTTTATACATGTGAATATTTCTGTGCGTAGGTACTTTTCAAGTTTTGGCCGCACGCCATCTTCTGGTATGAAAACTGCGAAATCTTTCATACATGGGGCCCCTGGAGCTCACAGCATTTTTGTTCCTGAAATAGCACTTTAAATCTTGTTCAAAACGGACCTTTAGACTTTCAGGGGTAAACCCAAAATTGTAACCCTGCAATTGTGCTAAGACATTTTGACCCAGATCCCGAAAATGCTCCCCAAAGGATTAAAGTAAGTTAGTCACTGTAACCTTATAGACAGCAAGAGGCACATGCTAATGTCAGAAAGCCCTTTCAGTATAGCTAGATCCTCTGGTCAAAGTGAAACCACTCGCTCTGCACTTGACCACCCTGCAGAGGAAGTGTCACGTAGCTGTAACACAGCTGGTAAAACCTTGAGCAAACAGTCAGTAGATACTGTGAGGATATCAGAGTAATCCCACTTGTTACTGAAATCGGAATCGCTGACACCTCTATGTGGTGAAGGAGCTGGTGTAGAAGTGTGAAACCCGACGATTGTGGTCAAACAAAATGGTGACCCGTGCACGAGCCAGCAGGTTGGTATGTGGCGGACTGACTTGTGAGCCACGTGGAAACTCTGATAGGCCAAAGCTTCTCTCTTCTGGTCAAGTATGTTGGACACCGATAGAGTTCTAATGTTCATCATACACCAGAAAACAAGATTGTAAGATGGATTGAAAATGTTTGTGTTCTTACTCGTGTTAACCTAGCCTGGCTCCGCCCTCCTACGTACTTCCGTACTCAATTTTCATTTTCCTTCAGTACGTCGTCTGGGTTTGCGGTATATTCACGGGTTTTCTCCGGCCACATCTTTCGACCAATCAGCGAACAGAGGGAGTGGCTGAGAACGATGACATTGAGGTTATGCGCTAGTTTGGGTTGTAGTTCTGTAATGGTGGCGAAGAAAGATGCGAGCGAAGCCATTCGGTCCTTTGTGGCAACGCTGCCGAATTTCCAGAAGTTAAAGCCCGAGCAAGAAACATCTTTGCTGAGTTTTGTTGGTGGCCATGATGTTGTGGCCCTCCTCCCCACGGATTTGGGAAGAGTTTGATTTTTAGTGGTGAAGGAGTTGGCTAAGGCTGATCCAGAGTGGCTCTGGGCAGATCCAATAGTTTTAAACTTCAACAGAGTACCCGCCTTCAAGGAAGTTAACACTTGTCAATGGAGAGTGGCCAGACTCTCTGTACAAATGATATGGACCAGAGTCTGGTAGGACCAGGCTAGTGGACCAGAGTCTGGTAGGACCAGGCTAATGGACCAGAGTCTGGTAGGACCAGGCTAGTGTTAACCCACAAGTGGTAAGAAACTGAGGTTGTACTTGTGCAGAGCTTTAAGCTAAATGCTAACAGCAGCATGCAAATATGTTTACAATGACAAAGCAACATGCTGCTGCTTTACGATCTTCACTATCTTAAATTAGCCTGTTAGCATGCTAATATACGCTTAAAGGTGCTGTAGGTAGGATTGTGAAGATCCAGGCCAAAAAAATTGAACATTGACAACTTCTCAGTCCCTCCCCCCTTTCTGCTAAAGCCCAAAACGGTCTAATAAGCCCCTCCCCCCACAAGGGAGAATGAATGCGTGTGCATGAGCAGTGATTGACACGCAGTTAGACACACACACACACACACACACACACACACACACACACACACACACACACACACACACACACATACACACACACCCCTGAGGGGAACGTGGATGTCTGTACAAAATTTCATGGCAATCAATTGTTTTTGAGATGTTTGTGGCTAGATCTAGTGGTGGACCAACTGACCCTGCCAGAGCCACGGTGTTAGCAAGGCTAAACAAAAAGTAGGTATTTTTTCCTGACAATGGCGCCAGAGGAAAGGCTTTATCCCAAAGCGGCAAACCTCAAACTCAGCTCTTCAGACTCAGGTCGTCATTGTCAGACTTGGCTTAACTTTCTCCGTCTAAGATAAAAAAACATCCCTACATTCTTCATGATGTGGGTCTATAAACTGTAATGGATATCTCTGTACATTTTGGGTGATCATTTTACTGTTCGACCTCCTTTTCTCTTCCAAATAGGTTTGACTAAGCTGGCGGCTTGTTAACAACCTGGTTAATTGTCCGACTGTTCATGCTTCTGTCCCCAATGGATCTATTTTTAGCAATGTTGCTGCATTTAATTGACAGCAGAAAACCATGATTTAACCCTTCTTGGAAGACCGAGCCCTGTCTGTGCAGCCTCTGTGTTTGACGTCACCAGTCAAAATATGATCAACAGCTAAGTTCCATTGGGTGCCACTGGCAGTGCAGTTATGGCGAGCGGAGTCTGTGCCAGGGCCTCTTCCAACTCCCCACTTTAGTAGATCTCCAGCCATCAAACATTACACAATATGATTTAGTTGCCCAGCAGCTGCCACACAGGATACAGACTGAGTCCAAATTTAGGAGGAGTAAAGAGCATAGACAATGACCACTCTTTTACACGCGGGCCGATGATCTTAAATATAAATATGGTAGGAGTCGGCCATTGATAAATCCTTTATAAATGTAGATGATGTTTTTTTCATTGCCTGATAATTAGACTGATTTGCCATTTTGTTTCACTTCATCATTCAGTCCGACATCATGTTCATGTTAGCCATTATCTGTTTGGTAGAGGGGTTATTTTGCCCAAACCAATCATCATTGACTGCTGATCAATCGTCTTTATGCCATTTTCAGTCATTAGAAAAGCTGCCACAGCGGTTGCTTTGAACGGTTAACCAAAATGTTATTTGATTGACTGGACAAATCCGGCGCAAAATGAACCTAGGGGTTAATAACACGTGTACCGAGTCGACCGTTCTCTGGGATATGTTTTCATGCTAATCTAATGTGACCGGTTTTAGCGCAAACCGCTAATTAGCTTATAAAGCTAGTCATCAGGGCACGGCTAAAGTAAAAAGAAATCTCTATTTCTACACCACTATCAAGGCTCAAAATAGCACCACACTTCCACAGTAGCATAATGAGGACTGAGAACTTGAGAACTGAGAACTTTGTAAGTGTACAGACAGTTTATTAAAAAGATAGTTTAGAGAGACAGTACAGTTCACGTATACATGCGGACGCCATCTTAGGAAAACAGTCACGACCAGTCGAACGACGAACGCCGTGCCCCGACGGCCAGCGTTATAAGCTAATTAGCGGTTTGTGCTAAAACTGGTCACATTCGATTTGCATGAAAACATATCCCAGAGAACGGTCGACTCGGTACACATGTGTTATTAACCCCTAGGTTCATTTTGTGCCGGATTTGTCCTTTTTTAAGAGTTATTTTTTCAATAAGTACGGCTTGGAGAACTCATCCACGCTTGTTACCATTTTTGTGGTAATACTTCTGTTGCCGTTTTTCTGGCTCCTGCACAAGAAGATTATCAGGCTTATAAATCAGACCAAATACCAAGTCTACAGGAGACTGATTATTCAGTGCATGAGATCTTGATGTCAATGTGCATGCACTGATGTTGGTACCGGCACATGTTGTGGCCTGCCCTCTTCCGCCACAGCAGTCCTGTGAGGGAAAGTCTGCTCTCTGATTTGATTTGTCCCACATGTCATGCTCTATAAAAAGACCAAGTGAGGCCAGATTGAATTGAAAAAATGATTCGGCCTTGTAACGATAATGGTGATGAGAGCGCTTCCTAATTGGCCCTTACAGTGTGTGTGTGTGTGTGTGTGTGTGTGTGTGTGTGTTTGGTTGGTTATCAGCAGGATGAGGCAGCAGAGATCTCTGTTCGTTCCACAAGGTGTATTAACCCCGTAGTGTGTACCTGGCACCCTCTCTGAAGCATTGTCACCCTGTTATGGTCCGCCACAAAAGACCAAATGACCCTGCCGTTACGCAGCTACATCGCACCGCCTCTCACATCACTCACATTCTTTGGCTTTTTTGCCAACCTGACATTCTCGCAGGCGTTTGATGGGCGGATAATAGGAGGATCAGAACTGGAATTTGTTGAACAAACTGTGGTGCTTTGGCTCAGAAACCTTTATTGTGGGTCCACAGAGTCCCTAATGCTGCATTCTTCACGCAGGTGAAGCAAATGGATAATGGTTTTTTAACATGTTTATTACTCATTTTTATGTGGTGCGAAATCATTAAAGAAAAAAAAATAAAAAAAATTGTACAAGTCTATTTAAAAAAAACAATCTAAGGCTTCTACACATGATTAGAAATATGAGCTGTGTCACCATTCGCTAGCTCACAATATGTACAACTGCTTTTATTTTATTACCTCAGAAAGTTTTATAAGTTGAATGTTGTGTGTAAAATATTCCTTGGCCAAGCAAAACAAAATATATTAATAGAAGACCATGGGGATTTACTCCAGAGCTGTGCTCACTGGTAAGGACACCTTACACAGTGCAGACGCAAAGTGTAGCGTAGGTTACCATCACCAAGGTTTGCAGGTAAGCATGGGTTAATCAAAAATACAAGCGTCTTCCCTGGTGCGAGTCTGGCTGGGGAGGTTTGTCGCATGTCGTTCCTAATCTCTCTCCGCCTTCACTTTGTCATCTGTATTCTAGAATAAAGACATAAAATACGCAAATATGTGAGAGAGAGAAAAAAGATTGAACCCGAAGCATGGCAACAAGGTGT
Source organism: Sander lucioperca (assembly GCF_008315115.2). NCBI lineage: Eukaryota > Metazoa > Chordata > Actinopteri > Perciformes > Percidae > Sander > Sander lucioperca. The sequence continues at coordinate 25,083,790 of NC_050194.1, read as the reverse complement.
CAAATCTCAGTGCAACACCCAAAGTAGTGACATTCAGCATCTTCACCCTTTCCCCAGGAAAACAATGGATCACACTGATGTGAAGTGATTCCGTGGCTGATCATGTGTAGAGAGCTAGGGCTGCAACCCACTGTTATTTTCATCCTTGATTAATCTGTTGATTATTTTCTCTATTAATCGATTAGTTGTTTGGTCTATATAAAATGCCAGAAAATGGTGAAAAATGTCTTTGTTTTGTCCACAACTCAAAGATATTCAGTTTATGGTCACAGAGGAGAGAAGAAACTAGAAAATATTCTCAGTTAATCTCTGGAATCTGAGAATTTTAACTTATTTACATATGAAATTACTTAAACTGATCAGTCGATTATCAGAATAGTTGGCGATTACCTTTTTAATAGTTGACAACTAATGGATTCATCAATTAATCTTTGCAGCTCTATAGAGAGCCAAAAGCAATTTAAAGCCAAAAAGCAGAGGTTAGATATAATACATTCATAATTGGTTTTAAAGACAGATCTTTGTCCGCATAGATTCTGTAACTTGCAGGTCAAAAGACCCTGTCTAGACATCGTGAAAAATTTCGAAAAATGTCCTAAATGTGATTACATATGATAAATGTTTCAGTGGTGATATACTTTAATGGTCATATTTTAATTATACATAAAGCCTGATTTAAACCTTGATGTGTTTTGACCTACAAATCACCAAATCATAGCTAACTAGGACATGTCGTTCACACGTCTTTTCACTCATGCGCCACGTTTCCCTTCTTGTTGTCCCATGGGGCTCGTAACAAATCACAGTTGACCTACAGCTTTGCATCACAACGTGTTTCTTAAATTCTCCTTGTCTGTCAGCGTGCATGAGGAGGCTAATCTCTGCCACACAACACGCTGAGCTAAATATGAGGACAACCCCATCTGTCAAACCGTAAAGCCCCCCTGCCGGGCTCAGGTTGCTGCGATAGGCAGCACCTAATGTGACCCCCCCACACCCTCCACACCACCACTGGGAAGGTCAAGGTTAGGCTGCATGTGCTGGGTAACGGTCTCAACCTCCAGGGCAGAGCCTCTGACCAAAATGATCTCTAATCTATGCTCGGCATGCCTTTTGAGTTATATTAGAAATTAAAATCCATTAGCTGATCCCAGAGTGATTATGCTGATTGAAAAATAGCAGCTGTGTGAGGGAAAAGAAATGGCAAAGACAACATAAAGTGAGTTAACGGTAAACGCCAAACTTCTTAAGACACGGTGGCTTCATCGTTTGTTAACCCTTTGAGTAAAGTGAAGGGTGTTACAACGTGGAGACTGCAGTGCACACAGGGTGTCACACACAGCTCCCCTTTTTGTTTACTTACATCACACAATTTATGCGGTTATGTAATCGCACAGAGTGACATCGCAATTAGATGAATCGTGCAGCCCTAATTTACTACACTCTTTATCTTAGCTCCGCTCTTAAGGGAACATCCATTAGTGCAGAAGAACAGGAGCTAATCAGTTGATTTATTTTTTTGCTCTACATATAGTGTGAAATACTGTGCTATCTCAGTGTATGTGGGGTCACTGCCAGTGAGCCAATGCAGGAACTGGAGAACACCTTTTTTGGTGATATGATTTATCTGGTCAGAAGTAGGCCTATGTCGCAATATGCCATAAATCAATTGATTGCATGATAAATAAAAATGAGCTCGATCATTTTTAAATGGAAATTATCGCGGCTGGAAAAAAATGTCCATTTTTATTTGTTTTTGGCTGGGTTTGGTTTTTATTCCAGTGCATTTTTTGTTAACAGAGACTGAGAGTCCATTTTATTTATTGTTTTTGGTTGTTTTGTTCATTTATTGAGGATATTTAAAATGTCTTCCAGTTCCAGTGTTAAATATTCTTTAGAAATAAAAGTATTGATCTTTGAAAAGGTATACCTGCATTATTATGCCATCATCATTATATTAGATGAAAACGGTCTCTCAACGACAATATTATCGTTTATGGCAATCATTTCTGGGACAATTTATCGTCCAGCAAAATTTGTTATCGTGACAGGCCTAGTCACAAGCACTTGAGATCTAATTCTGCCTTCTAAAAGGACAACACAAGACGAAGAAGAGTGTCAGGAAGGCTGATGAATTATACAGGAGGTGACATAATAGCAACATGTTGTTTACCAACCTTCTGTTTAACCTTCTACAACCGGCTGTTGAAGTCTCTATCAATCTGCAATGCTATTATTTTATTTTTTGAATGCTTTATTTGGTAACATTTTACTTGAAGGTATCTACATAAGAGTGACATGACACTGTCATCGGCGGAAGATGTGTAGGCTTTGGTCCGTCCTGATGTCAATAGGGAGCTCAGTCCACCATTTAGGAGCCAGGACAGCAAACAGTCGGGATTTCGTTGAGTGGTTAGTTTTCCCTCGCTGTGAGGGGGCAGCAAGCAGGTTGGCTGATGCAGAGCGGAGTAGACGTGCTGGGGTGTAGGATCATTCTCTCTATGCACTCTCCATTGACATTGGCTGTGACCTGTTAGTTGACAACACAAACCAGAGATGTAACAAATCACGCATCGGTCAACACCACTGCTCTGGATTTTGCCAAATAATGCCACCAATGCAAGCGGACTCCTACAGCACGCCGGTTACACACAGTTCATGCAGAAGGATCTGAGAAAGACTGGTTTGCTAACAAGAATTAGAATAATGTGAAGAAAGTTTCAATTAATGCAAAAGAGGTTACAGTTCAGGAGAAAACCACCAGATGTGCCATCTGATGACAGTGGTTTTGTCTTAGTCAGTGACAGTATTTGGCATCACATCAAAGACGGGTCAACAGCAGTTGGCAGAGCTTCAAAGTGCAGCTGCAGTGAGGGGCAGCGAAGCGTTGAGAGTCCACTGGATGGTCAGCCCCTCGGAAAATTCCACAGTCGTGTGCAGGCCTGCGTGGCTGATATACACAGAAACCTGCTGCTTTATTGGTGTGAGTGCTGCAAGGTTCTTCCACTGCAAAAATTCTTTATTATTCCCACGTCACGTTTTTTTTTTTTTTGGCACTTAACTACTTCCAAATGTTTTAACGTAGAAACTTAATTTAAACATCAACACGTTAAGCTCGATTAGGACATGGCCGCTATTACTTTCCTCATTCATACCTTTCCAAAATATTTTAACGTTTTACGGGACATTTTCCCATTCAAATGATTGGAGGCAGTGTTCAAAACTAAAACATTTGCACACTTTTCTAGTCATTCTTTCAAGTAGAAACTCAGTTCATCACTACACACAATCTCTTTTCCATTGTCACATTGTTGACACTAATCCACATATGATTTACATAGCAGCTGCACATTTGTGGCTTTGTTTGAGCAGAAAAGGGGCCCATTTTGCCCGCTAGTCACAATAACTACGCCTTGAATACCTACTTTAAGTACAAAGTGGTAATCCTGAATGTTTCTGTAATTGTTTTTGTTTCACTAAGCGGATGATTGGTTTATCCATACCAGAGCCCCGTTAGCCAGCATGTTTCCGCGTGGCTGAACCACCCAACATACTTCGCCCTGCCTGGCAATCCCATACTGTACCTGTTTCCGCCTTTGTCGACTTGGACGAGGGTTTGGGTTTTGAGAGGCAAGGAAAGTGGTAACAGTGAGTAGCAAGTCAGTTGGACACCAACATACTGGGGAGTTCTGGTTTGCGCTCCCTGGCTTCTTTTGTTCTCAGAATATAGCTGATGATATCAGTGTTCCTGTTATTATGGTCTAATTGTTGTTAAAAGTATTGCATACACAGGACAAGTGCATTTTTCAAATTGACTATTTGAAAATGTCGTCATGAATAGTATGACATTGCATTGGGAAGTCACAATGTCTGCTTAGTCCAGATGGGTAATAACTTGGTAAACTGCTATGGCCAAGGCGTCTTAATTAGTTAGATACTGTATTCATTACTGTACAGAAGCCTCTGAGCAGCTTTGGGGCCATGACGATGGTTTTGTCTGGCTAAGCGGGGGTCCGTGTGAAGCAGGAAGACTTGGCTTCAGCTCGGGACAAAGCACGCCGAGGATCACAGGTCTGGCTGAGAGCTCAACCCGTTTGAACGTCAGGTTCCCAGAAGCTTCCATAAAAGCCAGGGGTTCCGGTTATAGTTCAGGAGCACAGATTGTGTTTGTGTTGCAGGTCTTTTACTCCTTACATTGTTGTTTCCAGATTGTAGTTGTAGCTCTGAAAGTCTGAACAACTGGCTCAATCAGCTGTGGAGCATGATGTATAAAACATAAATAAATAGTGATAAAAAAACAGTTTGGATACTTGATATCTCAGGGGTTTACACGGTGAATAATGGAAGTTGGCCTAACATTTACCTTTGGATGTTTACTCCGCTGATATACAGTGTTATTGTTTTCATAAACAGGGAGTGAGCAGAGCTGCACAATAGAAACACACACGTTCACCTACAGAGCCGCAGCGCTGTAACACTGCACAGCGAACTAACAATGTGCCACTATTCTTCCTTTCCGACAGGAAGTCACTTCAATGTGCCTTTCCTGGTCACAACTTTAAATTAATAATTCAGTAAATAAATGCAATATGAAATGGTGTGACCGGAAAGTAACTCCTTACTTTCCCACCAGTGTCGCCCTTCAGGGACAAACTGGTGCCACACAAAACGCTTTTGTTTGCAGAGAAATAAATAAGAGGTGAATATCTTCTACTCCACCGTATTGTATCTGTGCTTTTCTAGATGCTTGACTTTGAGTATTTTCTATTTAATCCCCTACTAAAGTGTGTGTGTGTGTGTGTGTGTGTGTGTGTGTGTGTGTGTGTGTGTGTGTGTGTGTGTGTGTGTGTGTTGTGGTTCAAAGCATGAAATGCGATTTTGAATTATGTCTCATAGAGGAAATATGAAACACAGATCCTGATTATAATCAACTGAAAACAACCCTGACTCATTTTCTTTCTCTTCCCGTTTCAAAAATGATCGAGATGAATCGGATACCGTAACTGCTTTATGTCAGATGAATGGAACACACACACACACACACACACACACACACACACACACACACACACACACACACACACACACACACACACACACGTTCAAAGCTCTAGTTCTGACTCCAGAAGTTGACATTAGCGTCAGTCTTCCTTAATGGTAAACAAAGGAATTTTCCATTGAGTTGGGTTGACGTCCAGTGTTTTTTTTTTTTTTTGTCTCTGCAGTTGAAGGAAAGAGGTCGAGCTGTTGAAGGCAAAAATGTTTCCTCTTTCTCTGCTTTCGAAGTACTCATCATTAAGAGCAAATTGCAATAAAATCCTAATGTTAATCATTGATTTTGATTACATTGATCACAAACATCAATCCAAAAAAAAGGCACTTTTGACCATTTCAGTGCTTTTATATTAATATATCAGTGTTATACCAGACACTGCCCCTCCCAGAGTACATATATATATATATATATATATATATATATATATATATATATATATATATATATATATATATATATATATATATATATATATATATATATATATATATATAATTTAAGCAACTATTTAGACTATCACAGGATGGTGAAGATGGTAGTTATTGCATTTCTTTGTTGTTGGTAATTGTCCAATCCAATTTGCGTCCCACTTGTGACTCAATTTCTCTGCTGTGAATGGATTCAAACCTGGGAAATGAACAATTCGGTGGACATTATAAAGACCAGAGAGAGAGGATGGAAGACAGGATGAGCGATGGATGAGAACAATGTATGTTTATAGCTGGAGAGAAAAGAGAAGGTATAAATCCCTCTTGCGCGAGTAAAGGACGCAGGACGAGGCAGCTGGTTAGTGTCACAGCAGTCACACACTGCTGCTGCTGGAGATGTCCACGCCTCCAACGGGTCCACACGGCTGCTGGAAGTCATCTCAATGAAGAAAGTAATACTTTCTCAAAGAAAAACCTTCTAAGTAATTGGTGTTTTGGCGATAAAATGCCAAAACACCGGAAGTCTTTAATTCATTTCATTGTTTCCTTAACTGACATAAAAATAGAAGTATAGTTTCACCTCTTAACAAAACCGAGCTCTAATCTTTTTGTTATTCTCAGTGCTTTGACTTTTAGGCTTGCCGCCAATACTCTTCATGGAAATAATAAATTTGGCAACCGTATTTTTCAGTGTTGCTTTGCTCTTCTTACTCAGTTAAGGGCTTGATTTAATCCTTTTCATATATATACAAATAGTGGTGGAAGAAAATATTGAGGTCTTTTCATATAGAAAATAGCAATACCACATTATACATTTTTTTGGAGTACAACTCTTGCATTCATAATTTGCTTTACAAATACAAAAATATTGACCGCAAAATGTGTTTAAAGTATCAAGAGTAGACGTATACATGTGGTAGAAGAATGGCTCCTGTCAGTGAGTTATGTTGTTTATTGCTGATGCATTAATATGTAAGCAGCATTTTAATGTTGTAGCTGGTCGATGTGCAGCTCTTTTGGGTAGTTCATCTATATATGAAGTGAACGTCTGTCAGACAAACATTTGTCTTCATTTTTTCTCTATTTTTACTTTTTTATTGCTTATTCTAGCTTTATTGTAGTGTTCTTACTTTATTTTTTTATTTTATGTAGGGAAGCAAAATAAGCTTTCCATTGCGTGGTGTGAGTCTTTACTGTGCATATGACGATAAACGTCTTGAATCTCGAGTACAAAGTGGAATATTTCCCTGTGATTTGAATAAAGATGAAGTCTGAAGTAGCATACTTTTGAAATACTCAAGTAAAATATCTCAAAATTGTACTTTATTGCATAACTTTTTGATATTAATGAACGTCCGTTACATTCAAGCCATTGCCAAATGAGTTGCTACAAAGCTAATTAAGACTATCAGCTCCACACAACTCTCTCTGGATTTCTCAGTATGACTATGTTCAGAAGATTGTGGCGTCTGGTGACTTTCCCGCGCAGAAACTCGAGTGAAGATAATGACCTCTTCTGAAGAGTCCATCTTTTTTTAATCCTCAGTGAACTCCTTGGCTACTAGCAACTGCGCGGAGGAGGGGGTGGTGCGTGATAACGGAAGGCTTGTATCATGTGGACGCGCCGACAGTGTTGTTGTCATTACTTAGAATTCCTCATGGGGGCGACAGAAACTACGCACTATAGCTTTAAGAAGCACAGTAATTTAGTGAATGTATGTAGTTAATGTGCGTTACTTTTCCATATTATAGTGTTACAGTAATATATTTTCTCTTTATGCTCTGCTGCCACTTTGCACATTGAACGTGTTTCAAAAGCAAGAAACATGAACTGTATCAATCCCAAAGTCTCATCTGAGCCTCATCTCCATTTTTCTTTTTTTTTTGTGTGGAGTTTAATATAAAATTTATAATACATAAAATCTGATCGGTTATTGTTAAACTTCCTCAAAAATGAATGAAAATGATGCATCTGCCTCTGATCACAAGCCACACAGCGTGATTCTGATTGTCCACTGACATTTTATTGAAAAAAGAACAATATAATATCATGTACAATAATAATATTAATAATACAAAAATCTGTACATTCCGTGGTTTTGCAGTACATTTGGAAGACTGATACAAAATAACTGCAGGAGGGGGGGGGAGGTATTTACACATGTAGGATGTATGGAGCCCAGTGGCCTTCACTCACGGTTTTTCTGGATATAACAGACAGGATATAAATTTGTATTGATGCAGACTCTTGTGCAGAACACTTCATATGTCGGGGCTACACAGTGTTCATAGTGAAGTATCTCTCGCAGTACAGCAAAAAGGGAACGTGGCATTGAAAATGTTTTACTTGGAGATTTGATATTTTTGCAAGAAAACCTTTTTACAATCTCCAGTCATAACACTGTATCATATTCAGACATTAGAAAGGAGATGTAGTTTCCATCACATTCCACTTCATATTTTATAACCTTTTAAAGCAAGTTTGGCTTTTTAAAAAAAAAAAAAAAAAAAAAAAAAAAAAAAATCAAGTTCAAGTTGATGCCTAAAAATCCTCCAAACATCAGAAAGTTATTGTTTTATTCATCCGACACTGCGGTACTTGTGATTCCTGTTCACTGTCCGCTGCAGTAAAGCCTTTGCCACTTTGATTGATTTATACATCTCCCCTTTATGACTTTCCAGATTAAGGCTTGATGAAGTGGCTCACGATAAAGTTACAACATAAAACTGTACACACATTCTTGAAAAACAAACCTTAGTAAAACTTCCTAAACTTTCTACTTCTCTGTACCAAATCTAAGCAGGTGTTGTTTTTAAGAAACACATAACTACGATAACAACACTCTTTGGTATTGTTTTATCAACCGTAACAAAAATTAAAAAAAAAAAGAAGCAACATTATAGCAGCACTTTTAAGAACATTCAGATTCTCATATCACCCCGGTCTCCGTTTAAATTAATGATTTTTTTTTTTGTCAGTTTGATGCCATTCATACTACCCTGCTCCATCTCTTGACATACGCAGGCATGTTTCTATCAGTCTGACCAGCAATGAACAGTCTCTCAGCTCAATAACTGCAAAGGCCAAAGCAGAAAATCAGTGCTGTCAAGTCAGAGGAAATCCCTAAAGTTTTCTACTTTTATTGCATACAGAGAGTTTTTTGGTGCAGTTTATTTAGACTTCTGTGATGTCTGCAATGAGACCAGCTCGGGAACAAATACTCTACTTGTACCTTCTTTGTTCCAGACATCTATTTCAGGTACTCTTTGGTTCTACAAGAAGGCACAAAGTTTAACTATTTTCTAGCAGCACTTGAGAACATATTCTAACTCTAAAAACCACCTTTCTGAAAGCGTCTTGTTCATGCCGGACAGAGAAATTGAGACATGCCTGCAATTTTCTAGTCAAGTCAATAACCTGCTTCCTCTCCGTCATCTTGCAGTCACCAGACACTTTGTGGGGACTTCATGGAGAATTCTTCCTGCAATATGCACATGGTTCATAGTGCTGTGTTTTGTCATACTGTATGTAGTCAAAGTTCAAGCAGACTCTTGCATACAAAGTCCTAAACCTTGCCGCTTTCCTCAGCAGTACCGTTCGGCTTGTCCTCTACCCAAGGCCCAGCTCGGCTCGTTGCGCCTTTCGGAGCAGAGAGGTGATTTTTAAAAACATCCCTCACGTGAGGTCTGAGGTGTGAACAGTCATATTTCTGACTCTCGTCTCAGAGGCCGGGGCTCCAGCGGCACCGTTGCTTGGCTGTGTTCAGTCTCTGAGATGTTGTCTGTCTGGGTGCCGTCGGGCCCAACGCTGCCCCCGTTCCCCTCGTCTGTGTCCTCTTTGTTCTCCAGCGCCATCTCGTTTTCATAGCAGAAGGAGTTGGAGTTTGCGAGAATGTATTTTTTCTCTGCAAGGTCTCTGGCGCTGCACAGAGGGGTGCTCGGCACCTCGTATGTCTTATGGAAGCGAGAGTAGTCCACCTTGTAGTAGTTCTTCTCCTCAAAAAGCACAGGCTCGAACCGATGACCCCAGAGGATCTCGCCGGCGACGTAGGAGCTGCGGCACTGCGTCGTCATAGCGGTTGCCTCGACCATGCCCTCCAGGATGACCACGATTTCAAACTCTGAGTTCTCCAGGTCCTGTTTGCTCATGTCGTAGAAGGGGCTGTCGTCGTTGATTTCATGGACGATGGTGATGGGGGAGACCAGGAAGATGCGGTCGACTCCGCTGTCGAAGCCCACATCTATGTCCATCTGGTCGAGGGGGATGTACTCCCCCTCTGCTGTCGTCCGGGATTTCAGAAGTTGCGCCCGCACGTGTGCCTCTACCAGGTGGCTCTTCCTTAAGTTGCCCACACGCCACATGAGGCAAAGCTTGTTGTCCCTCATGGCCACTGTGGCATTATGGCTAAAAATCAAAGTTTCATTCCTCTTCTTAGGTTTTGCCATCTTTGCCATGACAGCACCAATGATGAAGGCGTCAATAATGCAGCCCACAATGCTTTGGAAAACCACCATAAAGACAGCGACGGGGCACTCGTCTGTCACGTATCTGTAGCCATAGCCAATAGTAGTTTGAGTCTCAATGGAGAAGAGGAAGGCGGCGGTGAAGCTGCTCACGTTGGAGACGCACTTCTGGCCGTTGTTTTCTAAGTCCCCGTGGAAGATGGCCACCAGCCAGAAGACGCAGCCGAAGAACAGCCACGACAGGAGGAAGGCGAGGCAGAAGATGATGAACATCCACCTCCAGCGGATGTCCACGCACGTAGTGAAGATGTCAGCCAAGTACCGCTGACCTTTCTCGCTCACGTTGATGAACTGCACGTTGCAGTGACCGTCTTTCTTTACAAATCGGCTTTGCGGCTGGTGCCTCGTGTGCACCTTGCTCTTGCCGTTCCCGTAGCCGTTGGGTACTGCCATAGTGGCCAGCTTCATGCCGTCCTCCTCTGATGACACAATGCTGTAGCGGCTGGCTCGCACACTTCCCATCACCACAGTCTGGGAGGGCTGTGCTGCTTCTGCTTTGGAAAACAGTCTGAGTTTTTGGAAAAAGTGTTGGAGAAACAGTTTCGAAACACTCGGGGACCAACTCGAAGAGGAAATGGTGAAGAAATGAGGCGGGCTGAAGGGACACCTCTTCAGCCTCACTGGCCCCTAGATGGAGTCTACAAGAGGAGGATGACGTGATCACTCCTCTTTCATCAGCTGACTGGACCTCATCAAGTTCATCTGCTACAAGAAAACAGAGACAGAGGACGTCTGTTAGTCAAACCAGTTACAGATAGATCAGATGAACTTTTATGAAATCATCTTCAGGGAATTTATTGACAACATTGTTTAAAATAAAAATACTTTGAACGTTTTTTTTTTTTTTTTTTTAAGCAATTACTTGTAACGTGTGTAACGTGACATGTCAGAACTGATAACTTCACTCTTAAGTCGGACGTGCGTGCAGCCTGAGAAAAAATGTCAAAACCGGTCAGCGAAGCTCGTCTCTTTGTGCCAACAATATTTCACCCAGTTTTGACAAACAACAGTGATATTTAACCCTCATCTAACATTTCAACTTTCAATGAGAGAGGCCACCCTGTAATTGCACTCAGGTCCCGTTATTAGTCATTTACAAAGTTGACATGTTTTTCTTGGCTGCACTGCGCTGACTCATTTCTTGCTGGATTGTGAGTTAGTGTTTCTACAGGATCCCATGAACTGACAGTTTTGCCTAACTGATGGATCACATAAAAAAACTTAAACTGAGAAATTTTAGATATGCAGATATTTTTCCTTATTGTCATCTCTTGAATAACATACTGCAGGAAACTGAAAATGCACCGCAAGTTGTAGAAGTTTAACCAAAGCAACGTCAAGTCTGAATTTTAAGACCGATTATGTACCACAACACTTGCAAACTGTGGACCTGTTGCTCAGAGGTGCATCTTGATGCACATTTTTTTTCACATCCTTCCACAAAATCAAGACAGACTGAAGATGTTTTTCATGTGCAGCTTAATTTTGACGCAGTCATGTTGTCATCTGCATCCACCCTCTTAACTTTAACTTTCATTTTTACAACAAAAACGTTCAGCTTTTGCTAAACATGTGCAATGACCCTGTGTCAGCATCATAGGTTACAGTTCCGTGGTCTGATATTTAAAGAAGCCTTTTGGGAAAGTGAGCTTTGTGTTTGGCTGTGCAGAAGAGATGAGGGCTTGTTGACTCTCAGAGAGCCCTCGGGGATTTCTTCTCTCTGCTGTCCTGTGAGGATTCACTCGTTAGTTATGGCTGTCCTAGCATCAAAGTCCTAATCGACCTGCTGCGGTCTCACTGTGTTATCTTTTTATTTATTTTTTGTTAGGATGGATTTGTCTGTGAGGGACGAGAGTTAAATATGAGCCTCTTGTGGTGAACATGCTGCATATAAACATAGACAGCTGAAGGTCACTGAGTCATACTGTAGATTCACAACTGCTAAAAAGTGGAACTGGTTGAGGCGATTTGGCTGTGAGGCTTTTACACACATACCACATAAAACTGCACGTTTGTACTACATTCCGAAACAAGAATACACACGTGTCCAACAAGCATATCATTTACATGCAAATGATCCTAATTACTGAGGATGCTGTGTTGCTTAGCAATGTGTAATCTTTTTTTTTATTATTATTTTTATTTTTTTTTAACATGGCTGATGTGTAAACATTTCAGTAAACGGTGCAGCAAAGGTTAAGGTTAAATATGCAGCCAGATCTATACTTCTTTGAAAAAGAGCAGACAAACTGAAAGAGAGGTACACAGAATGCCCTAAATAAAGAACACAATAATAATAAAAAAAATCATTTAAATTGACATTATTACATTATTATTATTATTATTATTATGCCTATATAGTCTTACGTTTTTAAACCGTGATTTTTAAAGAGTGTCTAACTGTTGGGAGACGGGCAGAGCTGAGAGAATGCACCAAATGCCAGCGACAAATGTTAACAGGTGCGGGGGGGGGAAAAAAGGAACTGACTTCTGATGCAATCATCCACTCAGACTGAGAAACACATGCACGTCTCATTTCCAACTCCTTTCAGATAATAAGACTTGTCTTAGAAAACGCCAGGCTATACAAGTAAGAAGAGAGACGAAATATGAGCGGATAGAGTGAAACTTCTTGAGGGTCAGCTGACTGTTTTGGCAGCAGAAGGACTCGTGCGTAAAAGCCAGTTAGTCCGCGCGTCATGAAGAATAACGTAAACCATAACAACTGAATACGGCCGGTCGTTTGCCAAAAGATAACAGTTCTGACATGCGCAAAGCACTTGTTAAGCACAGCACAGCACAGCACATCACATCTCACAGTGAAGCATAACGGGACTTGGATAAAAGAAATGTCTCAAGATTGTGTTCCCTTTACCTGTTGCTCATTTGTGGACCGGTTAGATTCAGCTCGGTGAAATATATAATCCAGACGTTTTGTGCCTCTACTATCCTCGGCGTCTTTTCCGCGCGCTTGGTGTTTATTTTGGCCGAACCAGATCAAGTGTGAAACCCGCCTCACATCTCTGGAGGACCGGTCTCGATATTGTGCTTCGCGACGAGGTCCCCCAAAGCGTTTTAAACAGCACGCACCGGCACGGCCCGCCCCCAGCTCCGCACTCCGGCCAATGGAGAGAGAGAGGAGAGGAGCGCGCACACACACACTTTGAAACGAGCGCAATTATACTGTGTTTTTGTGTCATTTCATGTGTTTGACTGATGCGTTCAGAGCACAACATGGAAGTTATGGAAAGCAATTTGGCACTAATTGAGCGGTGCCACTTAAATCCAAATCAGCAGTCAAATAAAAATGAGAGGAGGGAAGGTCAAGGAGTTAAAAAAAAAAAAAAAGAAAAAAGAAAAAAAAAAGAAAACGCTGGAATATAAACGACAAATAAAATCAGAAGTATCAGATTTCATTTAATACTTAAATCTGGTTCAAGTTGCTCCTACTTGATAGATTCATATCAAACACACAGGTTACACATTTAGGTGGTTCAGCCCTGCAAAACAAGCTGAAATAACCAGAAAGCAAACAGATATTCTGTAACATTTAACATGAGAGACAAAATAAAAGATTAAAAAAAAAAAAAAAAAAAAAAAAAAAAGCATATTTCCAGAGATCCAGAGAACTTTTCTGTGCCGAGGCATTAAAGCCCTCCAATGACTTGTGTCCTTGTTACCACCTGAGCTGTTGACAGTGCAAACCAACTTCCCATCACCCTAAATTTTGTGATACTCGTTGTGTTTATAGATAACATTTTGTAACGTGGGTATGGAAAATGTGTTCTGTCGGAAAGAATGACTCACTCAATTAAGGCCTACATGCCTGTATTATGATATGACTGTCTTTCTCCACTAAGCTATCAAGTTGCTTGGGATGTTTAGACTATGCATCTGTTGCCCTATAATTTTAGGTCAGGCTGTAGCAGTGTTGTCTTAAAGCCATTGACTAAACCATTCTTCCTGCGTCCTAATTCATGATAAACATTAACACACAACTACATGCTTTTCATAAAGGCTTTTGGCTTTTTTTTTTTTTTTTTTTTTTGAGTCTGAGTCTTATTTTTAGTTCTTGTTATTTATAGCAGCACATATATTTAGCCCAAACCACCTGTGTCAGTGCACTGTGCACGTTGTGTGTGTTTGCTTTCCATGCCCAATTTCCAGCAATAAAGAGAGCGAAGCATGCAGTAGCCAGTGCTGCGTGTCGACCACAAGGTGGAGAGCTGGAGACTGGAATTAACCGGCGCACGCACGCACACACACACACACGCACGCACACACACACACGCACACACACACACATACACACACACACACACACACACACACACACACACACACACACACACACACCGCTCTGTAATGTGAGCAGACGGCAGCACAATACAGAGGGGGACACTGAATGTAAACTTGTCATGCAACTTCTGTCACTGCAGCAACAGCATGGAGATGATTAAGATGAAATATGTGAACTGCTATACCATAAATGCAAAGATATCATAATTTTAAGATGCATTGTGCCTCTTATTAGGCTGACTTTTATTAGGCTGTTATACTAATTGTTTTTTTTCCTCCAAAAAACACTATTTTGGACAATAAATCTCTCTCCTAAAAAAAACCCATAAGAGCTTTGCAGAAGCTTGACAAGCTTGAGGATTGACCAACGTTGGCTGGTATTGACAGTGTAGTGGACAGAATGAATGTGACGGTACTGAATAAGCCGTGCGTTACCTCATCTCTTCCTACAGCTGCAGTGGAGCTGTGTGAAGTTGCTGTAGATGCAAACTTGTCATGATGTCCTCCGGTGAAGTGCCTTGGTAGCTGAGTGGTTACGGCACGTGCCATGTAACTGCAACGTCAACTAGACTGGACCTTTTTGTTCCATGTCATTTGCCTTTCTCTCCCCTATTTCTACACTTTCCTCTGTCAGATGAAGACGAAAATACCAAAAGAAAAGGAAAAGTTGTCCAGCAGTATTGAGGCTTTTATTGTGAAGCAGCTACTGTATAGGAAAAGCAATGCTGTTATTGGTGCTACTGTTCAATACCAGCAGCAGGGAATTGACTTACCTAGTTTAACGTATTGTAATGCATACAATGTAAATACTGTTGCTTTTTACGGTTGCATTCATATCATTCTTTATCTGTTGTTTTACTTCTTAGCCGAGCTCTGTGCTTCTGTGATATGTTAATTCCCCCTTCCTGGTAATCAAAAAAGAGATCTTATCTCATAAAAAAAAACAACTGTTCTACACAACACAGTTTAGACAGTTTGGACCGATAGAAGTAAGGACATCGCAGTAAGTCAACACTGTCGTGGACTAATGACTGCTGCCTGAATAACATGAGCTTTGGATTGATCTATTTTGGATAGATGATGAAAAAAGAATACATGTTTTTAACTGGATTACACAGTGTTGCAAATCAAAGCAGCACGTTGTAAAGCAGCATCTGGTTACTTTTGTCTGTCTGGTTACTTGACATCAAAGTGACCTTCCCGATCAGAGCTTTTGTTCTTCGACAAGGACCATGACCCACTTCAGACAGATTATTAGACGAAGTCAAGACGCAAAATAGACATGTTGACATCACTTCATTGAAATCATTGACATGTGGGAATTGTCTTATAAGAAATATTGTTTCATAAAACATGCTTGTTGATGCGGACGCAACACATTTTTAGAAATGCATTTGGTCAGTCCGTTACAAACATGATGTAACATAAAATGTTGAAATATATTCATGGATATAAAACACATTTGTCATTTGCAAAAATATAAACAGGCTTCCTTAACAAATAAGTTCACTTATTTTTGTGTGAGAAGGTTCGATGAAATGGTTTTTAATTGTTTGACTTCGTGGTTACTACTAAACAAATGGGATTCCACCACCACAAACAAAGAAAACTTAACATTTGACATGCTTTCATACAGTATAAACTCTGATGACCTTACTCAAGAAGGGACATAGTCGCCCCTATGACTTCTGTTTATGTACAATCCGCAGCGACTAGTCATTTAACTTAGTGCTAATCAGTCAAAGTCACGTAAAGTGACGGATAAAAAGTAACAGTTGACAAAACAATCTTACTACAAGGTCTACATAGAAGCTGTTCTGGAGCTTTCTGATTCTATTACATGGTCTTCTTTAATAGATTTCCTAGTAGTCATTTTAAGGACTTTTCATCCATGTTGGCTAGAAGGTTGAGATTTACAGTGAACTTCATTTTTGACATTGGAAACAGCAGTTAATGAAATATGGTCCATTAAAAAGTATAAAATCAAATTTTCTACCATACAGTTTGTCTTTTATCGTTTGCCCCAAGGTCTACAATAACCTTAATCTGAATATAACTCAAATAACGAGCCTCTGTACATTACAGGTTTCGTATTTTGATGTCGTGGTGTCACTCCACCAAGTATTTATATTTTCTGTGTATCAAATACCGACTACCTGTATCTTAAAAGATGGCTGTAAAAAGTTTGTAGTTTCATCTGAATTCCAGTAGTGACCAGTTTTAACAAGTAAAAAGGTGTCAAAACATGCATATAAACTTCTCAAACCACTCACACTTTCACCAAACTAAAAGCACTTGTTTTATCACGTCTCCTCATACAAACTCCTGCCTCCCGTTCATTAATATGTGTAAATTCCTGTTGCAGTTCACAATTTGGGTCTTATGCTTGTCACTCGCTGGCTACTCCTGACCAATGACACAGTAGCAGGTGGGCGCCCTCATGGGCCCAATCATGAACGTATTAATAGAGATGGTGAAACAGCTTTGCTGCCCATTTGTCCCAGTGGCCAACTGCAGGATTGCAGCTCAAAAAAACATTTTTCGATCTCCATGGGTTTCCACAGATCGCTGTTTTGAAAGGCAGGTGTGTTAAAATGTCTCTGTAAGGACAACTCAAGCTGTGAACACTGCCAACTATAACTCTTTGTATTATAAATTGTGTGAATTTTGTGGTTTGGTCAGCCACTTCTGTCCAGACTGAAATAGCTCAACAACTATTGGATGGGTTGGATGTTTTTACAGACATTCATGGTCCCCAGAGGATGATTTCAACTGGCTTTGGTAATCCCCTGACTGTTCTTTTAGCGCCGTGAGGTTGAGCCATTCATGGTTGTGATTAAAATGTCTCTGTAACCATTGTGAGACAAATATATGCCCCCCTTCTTTTCATATCGTGCTATCATCATGCAATAATTTCAATTCTTCCAATACTTTGGTTTCTGACTAAATACCTTACAAAACTAATGACATTCCCATCAGCCTCAACTGGCCTTTGTTTTTAGTGTTAATTACCGAAGGTTAGCATGCTAACAAGCTAAACTAAGATGGTTAACATGGTAAACATTATACCTGCCACACATCAACATGCTAGCATTTTCATTGTGTTACAGACTCATGGAGTCACTAGTGCGGCTGTGAACTCTTAGTCTTGTTAAACTATGGAGGTTTAATCTTTCTAAGACTTTCCTAAAGCCCACAAAAAACATTTTTATGTCTGTGATGTCATCTCAATATAAAGTCAAGGGCGGTGCCAGAGGCGGACCCATTCTGTCTTTAGGATGGGAAGGTGGGGATTTTGAATGTAGCCTTGTGAGACACTCGAGGGGCCGCTACGATCTGCAAGGCAATGATCACGGGACAGATGGAGGCAGCATACGTCATTACTAGTTTTTGGTAGCGCTCTGTAAAGCATTGTGAAGCATGTACTGTTTTGAAAACCACAGCTAAGGATCCATTCAATAGCCTACATGTAGCTTAGGTGCTGAATAATCAGCTCTCATTGAAATGAATGGGTGCCATCATTCAAGCCTTCAATGGTTGAGTCTTTGATACTCAAAAGACAGACTTTGCCTGGAGTGTCACTTTAAAAAAAAATCACATGCTAAAACAGAGAAGCCAGAACTTTCAACATTCTTACAGTAATTGAGATTCAATAACATCCTCAACATTCCTCTTTAGCAGTGACTTCTCTGAAGAAATGGACAATCTGCACAATCTCTTAATGAATGGCCGCCTCAAACATCATGGCTCTACTTTTACAGTTCTGTATTTGCGAGGGCATTGGGCAGAGTCAACGTGTCTTTATATTGATCGTCTTCTTGATATGTTGAAACAGTTGGTTCAGGACAACTATCTTTCACAAGTTCTACAGTTACTATTGGGGGTTTCAGAAGTTTTCTATGATGATTTGGCTGTGGGGAAGGTCCGGTTGAAGGTCGCGGGGGATATCTGGGACAGGGCAGCCGCTGCTTCTTGTATTCGTACTCCTCAGCACTGACCTCGGGCACCAGCACCTTAGCGGTTGTATTAAACAAGGAGTAATCCACCCTGTAGTGCTTCCTGCTGACCCTGATCATCTCCTGGAACATCAGACCCCAGTAGATTTCTGCTGGAGTGTACGAGGTTCGGGTCTGATGCAGCATGCCACTGCGGTCGTCCGTGTAAGTAAAGGACACCACCAGCTCAAAGTCTGCTTTCCTGAGATCTACCAAACTCATCTTGTACAGAGGGCTACCGGGTTCGATCCTGTGGAAGACGGTGGTAGGCGTGACCAGGACGATGTCCTTCTGCTGGATGACCAGATCTTCAAATGTTACGTCCATTTTCCCTGTGGTATGCACGGTGGAGCGGACAATCTGAGCGCAAGCCGTCCCCTCCACTAGGTGGTTCCTGCGGAAGTCCCCAATTCTAAAGGAAAGACACAAGCAACCATCGCGGAGATTGATGACGGCGTTGTTGCTAAAGCCCACTGTCTGTGCTCTCTTTCTGGCCGAGGCCATTTTGGCGACAACAATTCCGATGACAAACGTGTCGATGAAGCAGCTGATGACATCTTGTATAGTGACGACGATAATGGCAATCGTGCAGTTCTCGGACATTCCTCTGTAACCGTAGCCAATGGTTGTTTGAGTTTCAAGCGAGAACAGGAAAGCAGCGGTGAAACTGTACACTTCGTACATGCAGGGCTCATTTGTCATGTTAGTGGTATCACCGTTAGCGAAAGCGATGACCCAGTAGATGATGCCGAAGAAAAGCCAGGACAGGATGTAAGACAAGGCAAAGATCAGGAACATCACCCTCCATCTGATCTCCACCAAGGTGGTGAAGATGTCGGTCACAAAGAGCCGGCACTCCTCGGGAACATGGCGAAATGCGACGTTACAGCTGCCCTCTTTGCGTACGTAGCGGTGTTTCTTTGGTTGAGGTCCATTCTCAGTCTTCACAGCGATGTCATCGATGGGGCTCACAGATATGTATTGGTTATGCATCTTCCAGAGGCTGTATGGAATAGAAAAGGACGTTTTTTATTTCAATTTTATTCATCAGCATGACTTGGCAAATATCAGGTAATTATTAACACTTTGAGCTTTTAGGTTAAAGCCACTGTAGAGGATTTTATTTTCTCATAGACAGCGTTGCTGTCTGCCACAGTGTCTTTCAAAAACATTGAATTGAAATTGTTTTGTTTAGTAAGAGGCACTTTCTTTTCAGAGATTCAGGTTTGTTGAGATAGAGGTTTGGAAGGCCTGACATGATCGTTCTGTGTAATTAGTTGCAATTAACGGCATTAACCTTGCAACCCAGGTGTAAAGCAATCCCTAAACAGAGTCCCAAATCCGCAACTTTCTCATATCTGTCAATTTGGACTGAGAGTTTTGTAGTTTGTTGTTTCGTAGTTCAACTGACCCATAACATTGAGAGAAGGTCCATAGAGTAATGCAGGTCATGAATGCAAGAGCAGACAGACAACTCTGCAAACGTGACCAAACAGCTGCTGAAGCTGTCTGATCTCTGACCCACATGAGGATGTAGGAGTCCACATTTGCAACAAACATCTGACACACAATACCAGATTTTGTCATGGCTATAAGTAAGCTTCCGCACCAATTTAGAGGAGCATTGCATTTATTTATTTGTTTTTTATAAATTGTATCCTTAAAAGCAAATATGAAGCTGTTTCCACTGTTGAAAAAGGAAATGTGTGTTTCAAACAAGCAGTATAACTCGTACTAGACTTGAAATGTATGAAAATATAAATACAGTAAACAGAAATGTGTTTAATTGCTGAATGTTTTGATGCTGCAACTTCTACACATATCATTCAGGATACTACCAAAGGGCCTGGCCTGTTGCTCTGATACAGTAAACAGTCATTCACGTAAACCCGTCTTGCCCTTTTTCCAACTTTTTTTCCAGCTGCCATTGTTGGAGGAAACAATTACCAGCGGAGTCTTCCATGTATCAAATGCATTGGCTGATCACTGGAAATCTCCAACTTCTTGTATCTAATATAAATACATAATGAGCAGCACTTTGTTGACAACAAAAACTGTAAGACAGGACAACAAAAACGATGATGAGAAAAAAATAATCTGTTGTATGGCCTGTTTTGTAGTTTTTCTTTCCGTCATGGGTTATACTTATTTCATTCATGTGTTTTCATTCATATTTTGTCTCTCACTTAGTTTTTCGGCTGTGCTTTGATTGCTCTGGAGGTCTATTTTTGAAAGGGCAATCTGGGAATGTTTACCATGTATGATTTTCTGTTTCCTGCCTCTTTGTACCGTGTCAATACATTTAATCACAATGGGGCAGTTGCCTGGAGATACAAAACTCTTGCAACAGTCCTTGCTTGGGCTGCTAATTTCTTCTGCTGCTGATATGCCATTTTATGCCACTGATTTATTTTCTTCTTGTACAATAAACCAAGGATGCCAAGATGCAGCCCATACCTGTACTCCATAGATACTTAGCAGTTTTAGAAATATATCAACTCTGCATTTAATGCAACTCTGCTAATGGACTTACAAAATCCCATTTGGGCAAAAGCCATAAAGGAAAGAGCACATTAAAAGCCAATTTTTCTACTGTTTATCAGTGTAGGACTGAAGCATTAGTTGATTAAAACAGCTAAAACTCTGTAAAGATGACTTTTCACACTTTAATACTACGTATAATCTGTTTAGTGGCGAGTGGTCTGTTGCTGTGCCACAGTAGGATGTCTCTTGCCCAGTAACGTTACACGCTCTGTAAACCTACAATAATGTTTCCATGCAACGGTATGCTCTTGTCCAAAGCAATGGCCCAAGACCGTTTTTTTTTTTTTTTTTTTTCTCTGGGTGGAGGTCAAAGAACTGTCAGATGGCCAATAAAAGAAGCACCACAGGACTGAACCGGTCTAAGTTAGCAGGGGAAAAAGGGATGTGGAAACTGGAATAGTGTCATGGTGCGATCACGGGCAGAGGAAGAATCAATCACAGCCAAACCACTGAGAGCATCCTCTACGCCCAAAACAAATGGGGTTTGAATCACCGCTATCTGACTGAGTGAACTGGGCTCCAGTCACAGACTCCACTTTCTCCTGGCTACAGCGAACGTCCCCACTGCCAGACTATGGAGCTCACTCCATGAGGTCATAGAAATAACGTCCTATTAGCTTCCCATAATCCCTTCCTAACTACCCTGATATGGACGAAAGGAGAAAAACGCAGCATCCTACTGGAAAACCAAGAGACTGTGGCATTCGTAGGTTATCAGTCTGAAATGAAACCTCTTTCTGACCTGCAGATCATTTTGTAGAAGAATAAAAAGTGCAAAGACATGCAGTTATCTTAACTTCCTCAGTAGCACTACAGGTGTGTCAACAAGTTGCTGCTTCCTGATCCTTTGAATAGTTGTTTAAATGCTCGTCTCAGTCAAGTAGCGGAGCTGCAATAATTAATCCTTCGACAGGAAATGATGTGGCAACTATTTTTTATCGATCAATCGTCATTTTGGGTTCAAGGGAATGCACACTGTCTGTCGGTGCGACACTTGAGTCCGGACTGAAATATCTCAACAGCTACTGGATGGATTGCTATAACATTTTGTACACGCATTCATAGTCCTCAGAGGATGAATCCTAATGACTTTGGTGATCCGCTGACTTTTCCTCTGGTGCCACCATGAGTTTGGCTTTTGTGGTTGTGAGTAAAATATCTTGACAATCTATCATTGAATTTGATACAAATATTTACGTTGTCCTCTGGATGAATTGTAATAACTTTTAGCACCGTAATCATGTCAAAAATGTAAATTATGTTCAATACTTTATAACCAAATACCTGGAAAAACGAATGATATTCAGCCTCAGCTGTACTTTTGGGTTTAGTGCAAATTCGAAAATATTAGCATGCTAACACACCTAGGTAAGAGGGTGAACATCATCAGACTGTTAGCATCGTCAGTGTGATCATGTTAGCACTCGGGCATTAGCATTAGTCTGGCTGTGGACCCGTTGTTTTGACCGACATGCTGCTGTGTTAAATGTTATTGTGAACTTAACATCTTTTGGAATTTGGACTGTTGGTCACGGATAATAAATAGTTAGTTGCAGTTGCAGCCCTCCTATTTACTAATTGCGAATGCATAAAATATGAAGAGGGAAATAAATAATACCTTGAATTAGATCATTAAATTGTCACTTGACATATTTTTTTATTATATTAATAAAATAAAATGTCAAATTCAGTAAATATTTTCAAAATTGAGTGATGGAGCTACTGTTCATACAGTAGTTCTGCTGAACTTTTATCTTCCTGCACTGTAGAGTTGGGACTAACGAGGCATAATGAAGATGAATGCTCAGGCAGTCCGTGTAGACTTTATCACTCTCACAAAAAAAAAAAAAATTAATGGATAAATAAATAAAGTCTGAAGCATAAGAGTGAAATTGGAATACTCCCATCGTGTTGCATGTGGTCAGCTAATAAACCCAACCTCAAAAGACACAATTAATCCGCCATTCTACATTTTTTTGACGTGATGTAACTGTTGTTGAAGTGATTTTGACCATAATAGCATCGGTATCGGGCAACAAAAAGACTTTTTAATCAACCCTGAATGTTTTTTAAATGGTTCAAGATACTGAGGAGGAATTTCCCCCACTTGCAGTTGACTTAACATACTTTCTTTTACTGTAATATGTGGGATTCTTTTAACTATTCAAGTGAAATTATGGACAGTCATCATGCTGAGCATTAAAAAGCTCTGCTAATAAAGTTATGTATATGTTTACTGTATTGTGGTTTTACCCACCGAGCAGTACATCAGCCCCAATAGTTCTCTGTGTTGACCCACTAGGTTGAGCTGTTTTCTCCCCGTTTCCCTCTGCCAAATTACGGAGCTTAAGACCTGTAACAAGCAGCTCTGTGTACAAAACAAGACATTACACAGAACAACCTCGTACAACCCAAACACATCCTGACCTTTTGGCATAACGTTTCCACTGCACTTTCTATGAACAAGTGATTTGAACAAGACTTTGATACTTGATATTTCTGAGGTTTGAGTCGTTCTTCCATCATAAGAGCGTTCTTTTGTATTCTAAAGTTAGACTAAAGGGCCGTCACCCACACTGCTGACAATCAAGGGATGAACTCTGGAAACAACTTGGCCAATTGGCTTGTTTCCTCTCCTGCTCCGGGGCACTTACAACTCCCATTACATGCTCACTTTCTGCAAATGACATTGTGCCACCCATCTGCGGTTCACTGGAACAGAACCGTGCACACGGGTGGCTAGTTTTAGTTCTGCCTAGAGGCTTTCTGCCACCTCTAATGACCTCCATGCTGCAAAAATATTTTACCAATTTAAAAACAAATCTACCGAACCCCTCCCTCGCTTGTCAAAGGAACTGTTTGGCAGCGGCTGGGGATTGAGCCCACTCCCCTTGTTTCAGAAATATTTCTAGAAACAAGTGTCAAATCTGTTGATATTGATCTGCACTGGAAGTTCTCCTCATGTCCGGGAGTTTGTTTAAAATGCAGTTAAACGGTCACAGTGCTGAGACCTCATGAGACGTTTCTACATGATCGAGTCAGGATTTGTGTCTGAAGGTCAATGGTTTATCCAAGCTTCAAAGTGCCAAGTGGAGCAGAGCACCAGAGCGTTTGCGTTTAGTTTGCTTCATCTTAAACGTTGCTTTTTAAAGAGAAGGAACTTGAAACCAGACGCAGGACTTAACCTCTTAGATGTCGATTTTTACCATGAGTGTCGATCAGATCAGTGTCTTCACGTCTCTCTCTCTGTCTGTACAGGGTTTGATTTTGGGCCTGTGCCACTGAATTTAAACGAGCCATTTGTTGGTCTAAAACCGTCATGTCAGCAGTCAGTTTTTGGATTTTCCTTTTGAGTACTCCTGTGTATTATTTTCTTGGAGACCAACATGACCTTTAGGATTACCAATCATGCACAATTCACTGTTTACAAGATGAATAGTGTCATATTTATGAAACAGTCAGTGCTGTTGTGTCAGCAGTGATGGCGCCTCACACATTCACACCTTCTATTTACAACTGTCCTCGGACCTTTTCGTATGCATTATTCTCCCAGTAAGAAAAGAAAAATCTGCCAATGGTTGTTTTCTATACAGTCAATATTAAAACGGTTTCCTGTCATGACTCTGAATTTGATCAGATTTCTTTGTGAAACATCATCGCAAACATCGCTTATCCCCCTGACCACGTCTTGTTTTGTTTCTTAACCATTCAGGAGTTGGATTACGGCTCTTAATACCGAGGCTCAGATTACTGATTGTTCTGCTGTCCACGACCTCTTCTGTTACATCAGATTTGTGTCCGCTCACCCTGACACCTTCAAACAATCTGCAACTTGTGATTTGAATACACAGTATGCGTTTGGTTGAGTAGCCAAGGAGATCTTTTAGTAATTATCCAGTATTTTAAGAACCATGCAATTAACATTTTCCCAGAGCATTTATTCTGAGTAAAAAGTAAAATAATCAGATTTTTTGTATCTAAATAGTTGTATAAGACCTTGTAAGGTTATCTCCAGATTTGTCATTGAATTCTACAGGTCTATTGTTGCCATTTCTGCAAAGTTTAACAGAAACGATAGAAGTCACAGATTGATTCCTACCTTTTTCTGAAAAAATAAATGCCGAAAGCAGTCGCAGGAATGTCTGTACCTGAGTGGGAAAGCTCTCAGAGGGACTGTACAGTAGCAGTCACCTGCTGCAATGAGCCAGCCCACTTGTCACTGCAAAACACTAAAGAATAACACCTCCCTTCAGCGTCCCACGGTGTTATACAGAGCGGTGAGTGTGTGTTTGTTCTGAATGTGAATATGCATGAGTGTGTGGTACGGAGTTGTATGCATGTATGCAGGTGTTTGGGCTGCGGTGCATGAATGCACGCAGTAATTTGTGATAGGAAACTTTTGTTTCACAATTCAGTTAAACAGGAGCAAACTATTCACACTAACTCTGATCTAATACTTGTATACCTAAATATTGAAATAACAAAAAAATATAATGGAAGATAAGTGGTATTGTTTCTACTCTTTGCTTCACCTGTGCATGATAACACATTAAAACAACGTTAAAATATGTGTTGGTCTATATGAATTTAATCTCCTCTTTACAGCTTGGGCTTTGTGCCTCTTTATGAAAGAGTTGACCAAAACCTCCTAGCTCCCAGCCTGAAACTCCCTTAGAGAGCTTAGAAAACTCAAACACCTGTCTTACTTAATAACCGCTTTGCAACCGAACTCTATTCATTGTCCCAAGCAAAAAAGCCTAACTCAGGTTTCAAACACGGAAAAGGCTTGCGGGTCTTACATATTGTCATAACATCATCTTTTTTTATGTACCCACCAAAAGATCTGGGACGATGGAAATGAGAGACTGCTGTTTGATCAATGGGACTTTTCCATCCTGGTCGTGTTTATTGTATGAATATGGTTTGGAGAAAGAAGCTACTGCAGTGTTGTGTCAGGGTGTTCTGTGTAAGGGTGTCTTAAACTTTACCTGTCATTCGAGTTGGCCTCACTTTGTCAGTTCACACTGTAAGAGAATGGCGAGTTGGTCAATTAAAGCTGGAGACCGGTACACTTTCACAAATATAAAAAAATAAAGTATTAGTATTATTATCAATAGGTTGTTGAAAATGCAATGGTTTAATTAGAGCAAGAGTTCAGTGTGGGTGCTGCGTTCAGACGAAAACCCTGTATCTTTAAAAAGTCTGGTTCTAAGAATTAAGAAAAGAAGACAAAAGCCAACAGCTACTCTATCCGCCCCATGAGGCTGCAATGATCTTACACACCAGAAAATGGATAATGTTGATGGATGAACAAGACTAAGGGGATCTTTACAGTCGCCGCGCCCGACCTGTCACGTGACAATGTGACGTCAAAATGCCGTAGATCTCACTGGCGCGCCAGGATTTTAAGTGCGCGATCACTTTTATAGTTTTTCAGCGGCACACGACAAAGCGGAAACGGGAAGCATGGACGAGTTCGAGGGCAACCGGATGCCAGGACTCTCAGAGTGACTGCAAGTCTCTCTTGTAAACTTACTGGGTTAAGATGAGTTCTTTTATGGTGAATGAAAGGCTTGATCCCACCAAGTAGGTCATTGAATCGTTGTGCAGACATTCTGAAGTATTCAAAGTGCTTCTCTTCTTCGCCATTGTTTACCTTGTTCTTCTTCTAGTCCGTAGAAATAGCAAACGTTTGAGGGCACTTATTATTTCTCTATTTTGTGCCTCCTCATTTCTTCTCTCCTCCATCCTCCTGCCTGTGACATGGAAATTGATCTCTGCATGCCATTGTGATGGATGTCCCACATCCTAAAAAGCATCTCAAGGAGAGCGGAGGCTTGCCACGAGCAGGGATGCACAGGTATATCCTTTGCGCAAGTCTTTTCTGTGCCTGTGACTGTGTATAAAAGAGGCGTGACAATATACAAACTATGGCAGCTGTGCCACGCTTCATATTTAAATGACATCACTTAAAAATGACGTCTCCGAAGCAAGGAAGTCACATTTTCATAAATGCCTGTTGCCTAGCCTCCTCTCTCCTCGCGTCTCTTCCTCTCCATTTAACTCTGAACCAAATATTTAAACCTTCTGGTGGCATTATAGGAAAAGTCATGGGATCACCAATGTCATTTGGATTCATATCCACTGGGGACCATAAATAGCTGTACAAAACCTCATGGCAATCCATCCAGCTGAGATATTTTAGTCTTGACCAAAGTGATGGACTGACCACAATTGCCAAAATTGGCTAGCACGGCTAAAAGTAGAGTAACAACTCTCAGATCTTTGCAGCTAGTGGGGCTGTTGGTAGAGAAAAAAAACTGACTCAGCTTGTCAGACGTAGCTCATTTAGCATGTTAACTGACGGGAGTTCTGAGAGATATACTGTCAGGAACTGAAGGGTTGGTACACGTTGGTAACCATATGCCTTTGAATGTAATCACGTGTCATTAAGGTTTAACATATGGGGAAACATAAATATCCAAGTTTCAGGGCGATAGTTGTAGAGATCACCAGGATCACAATCCCCTGTAGTCACAGTGTGAGTGTAGCTAAAATCAACCATATTCAACCAGCTTTAAAGGTCCCATGACATGCTGCTTTTTGGATGCTTTTATATAGGCCTTAGTGGTCCCCTAATACTGTATCTGAAGTATCTTTTATATAGGCCTTAGTGGTCCCCTAATACTGTATCTGAAGTCTCTTTTATATAGACCTTAGTGGTCCCCTAATACTGTATCTGAAGTCTCTTTTATATAGACCTTAGTGGTCCCCTAATACTGTATCTGAAGTCTCTTTTATATAGACCTTAGTGGTCCCCTAATACTGTATCTGAAGTCTCTTTTATATAGGCCTTAGTGATCCTCTAATACTGTATCTGAAGTCTCTTTTATATAGACCTTAGTGGTCCCCTAATACTGTATCTGAAGTCTCTTTTATATAGACCTTAGTGGTCCCCTAATACTGTACCTGAAGTCTCTTTATATAGACCTTAGTGGTCCCCTAATACTGTATCTGAAGTCTCTTTCCTGAAATTCAGCCTTGGTCCAGAATTACAGCCACTAGAGCCAGTCCCACAATGAGCTTTCCTTAGGATGTGCCATTTCTGTGTCTGTAGCTTTAAATGCTATTGAGGAGGAGAGAGGGGGGGCAAGGTGGAGGGTGGGGGTGTGGCCTTGACCAACTGCCATGCTTCGCTTGTTTTCAAGCCATGATGTCTCTCTCTTTCTCATGGGTGAGCCAAATTCTCTGGGCGGGCAAAGCAGAGAAAGGGGAGGTAACCTTTCCCCTTATGACCTCATAAAGAGAAGATTATAGATTGGCCCATCTGAGCTTTCATTTTCTCAAAGGCAGAGCAGGATACCCAGGGCTCGGTTTACACCTATCGCCATTTCTAGCCACTGGGGGACCATAGGCAGGTTGGGGGGGAACTCATAATAATGTTGAAAAACCTCAAAGTGAAATTGTCACGCCATGGGACCTTTAACCACCAGATATGTTTGCGAGTTTGATGAGATTCTGTGGGTCATTCGGTCATCAAACTTATCCCGCCCCTGTTTTGCTGTGACTGCATGATTGGCTCTTGCAGCAGGAAAACAAAGTAATGCAAGCTATTTGACACCTTTGTAAAATCTGCAGACTAAGAAGGCAAAGCATGTGAAATGACTCAATCGTTTTATTTTTCTAGTTGGAGCACAGTGGGGGCGGGGGTCCTCACAGTAAATTCCTCTGGGTGTCTAAGAGTGTGTCTGTGAAAGAGCGCCAGTTTTTGTTTATGAACCTGACTGCATATTTTAAAAGTGAACAAATGTGTGTGTGCGTGTCCATGTGTCCGTTTGTGTCCGTGTGCATTCAAGTGTGCCGTGTGCACACAGTTGGTGGGTTAACGGGGGGCTCAGCAAAAAGTGGACCCATAACAAATCACCTCGTTTCCAGGAAAAAGAAATAATTTGTTCCCAATAAAAATGATCCACAAAAAATACAAAGCCAAGGCACACAATTAAAGAGCCCAGAAAGATTTCAGGGTGTGAAATGCAGACACTGGCAAAAAGAAAAAAGGAAGTTATTTCTAGAAAAAAGAAAAAAAAAAAGATCCGACAGGATCAGTTGCATCACAGGAAAGGTAAACTGGGGTAGCGCTCATTTTCAGTTTCAATGTTATGGGGTACAACACTGACAAAAAATACATGAAACATGCTTAAATGTTGCTTGAACAGAGTCTGAACACAGATCTATGAACCCAGTCTCTCCCAGAAAGCGGCACAGAGCAAATTCATGGATGCATCCTGGTGAAATAGGCAGAAAAGTGACTATTTGCATTCTGAAAATATAATATAAAGCAATATATCATATGAAAATAATCAGTAGTTACAGGGATTATAGGTGATGCACTTTGAAGCTGTACAGAGAAAAATCAACCTGTGTAAAAAAAAAAAAAAAAAAAAAAATAGCAGCCATAATAATCAATAAATCATAGCTTTTTCTTAAATTTGGTGTATTAAGGAACTAAAATGTAAATGTACATTATGAGGGGACTCCTGAGTTGCCATCTATACCCACACCTGTCAGTAGCAACACTTTCTCAATATATTTAGATATATTTCGCCCAGTGCCATGCTAGGCCCCTGGGCGTCCACTCAGGAAACTCTGGTGGTAAATCCGGCCATGTCCCTATCCCACATTTGTTTCCTGTGTGTGTGCGTGAGCATGTTTGTGTTTGCGTGTGTCTCTCTTTTGGCCATCTGTGCCGCGTGTGTGTATGTGTGCGAGTGATTGCATGCATGTAGTGTGTATTCCTGCGTTAGGAGGTTTGTGTGGTCGACATGGAATGATTGTATATATACAGACTAATGCTGTGTATGAGTGCATCTTCCCTTTAAAAAAGGCAGAACAAGCAAACAAACAGCTTTGCAGTAGGAAGCTTGTCGGCTGTTTAACAGCTGCTGGGGTTCGGTTCACTGCAGTCCAGCTGCCTGATAATGACTCCGATCAACAGGAACACTGTACTGCACACCCTGCCTCTGGTTTGGTTTCACCTGGTACAGACCGGCCTGCCTTTTCATGTTCATTACACAGTCCACGGGATACAGAGTCCCCTCTCTGTGCACAAAGATGGGAAGCAACTGCATAATTTGTGAAGGAGCTTGGAGAGTTGTCTCAACAGGTAGAGAAGCATTAGCATTTTATGCATTTAAGGGATAATAGACAGCAGAGACGGGCACCAATTTACCTAAATAAGATATGGAGCACAGGGTCGTCTTTCCATATCTTTACTTAAATAAAGCAGTGTTTCCCTTACAATTGCAAAAGCCTGGCAGGCCGCTAGGCCAACGGGAACCTCCGCCAGTCAGTCTAAATCTTTTTTTATGCCAAAAATAACATCAAATATCCATTGTTTTTCCCCTATTCATTTTGCAGCGAGGCAACTCTCTGATTAGTTCACGGCTGTAACAGCAGAACAGTCGAGTGTGTTATCTTAACTGCTATATCAGTTGAAATGGTACATCACACTAACATGCTGACAGATTCGCTGTTGTGTTTTTAGCTGAGCTGGATCAGAGACAATTTGGTTAGCAGATCGAATAGTCTATTTCCACGACCTTCCACTTCCAGGATTGCTCCGTTGCCGCTGAAAATTTCGCCGTATGTCCTTCTTTTCGCCCGGATGTCCATTATCTTCCTCTTTCTTTGTGTTGGCGTTCTAAACTCCGGTGGTTTTCTGAGGACTATGGTTAACTGCTCCTCAGATCTCTGCAGAGTAAATCCAGACAGATAGCTAGACTATCTGTCCAATCTGAGTTTTCTGTTGCACGACTAAAACAACTTTTAAACGTACACATGTTCCACCAAAACAAGTTCCTTCCTGAGGCTATTTTGCAGCAGCACTGGGGCTCCGTGCAGTGCGTAGCGTAGACAATTGTGATTTGTTTAAAGACATGCCAATAAACTAGAGATTATTATTGGTTAAGCTAACCAGAGTTATCTTAACCAATGGCACACCACCAACAAGTGCTCAAGAGCCTTTTGTGGGAAATGTTGAAGTGTCCTCTCATCCGCACGCCACATGACATCTTTCTCAGACATTGATTGGCAGGAGCACGGTCTCTTATTCACGTAGTTTGACTTTTCCCCCAGCCACATCCCCCGAAGACCCGTCCTACTCCTAGACCTGCTTTTGATTGGTTAGTACTTGTTGCCTTTTTCACAGAATGCGGCTCGAAGGCTGGCGATGATGGCTGGCCTAATACTGATATGGCACAATGATTGACAAGTGACGGTCTGTCTGAGGTTTCTGCCTAAAGGAAGTTTTTCCTCACCACTGCTTGCTCGTGGGAAATTGTTGGGTCTCTGTAAATTATAGTGTGGTCTAGACCTACTCTACCTGTAAAGTGTCTTGAGATAACTCTTGTTATTGTTTGATACAATGAATAAAATTTAATTGAACATTTTAAAATGGCACTTCATGTTAAAAAGGTTGCCGACCCCTGACCTAGAGAAAACCCTGTAAAGTTCTTTCACCTCTGGTGTGGCATCCCATCCTCATTCTCTGTATTTGGTTATGCTTGGGGCCAGATATATAATTGTCACCCTGCTTATCTTGGTTCTCTTTATTCGGCCTTTGGATTACAGAAGATATAGGTTTACCCCTTTTGTTACTCGGTTGTATGGGAAACGGCTGAAAATTCCAAATTGCTGTGGTTTAAATGGTAATGCTCTAAGCGCCTACACACACACACACACACACACACACACACACACACACACACACACACACACACACACACACACACAGACCAAAAGAAGCGATAAATCGGTCAGGAGGGAATTTCGTGCTCGCTGCACTGGCCGGGGATCTCTAAAGTTCCAGTAATTTCGCTGTCTGACGTTTTTTTCAGAAGTGTGTGTGTGTGTGTGTGTTTCATACACATTCTTATGTCACGGCTCATGATGCTGTGATGTGACGCTAATCTAGCCGAACACCTCCAGGGGAAACGGCTACTTTATACTGGCTCTCAACCACACCGGACCATTTGGCGAACTTTGCAGGTTTCCATCCTCACTTGTTCCTTCATGTATCTCTAATTTCCCTTATTTTCAATATTGCTTCCTGATAAAAGACGAAATAAAACAAGATAATCGCTGGGTTGGAGGCAGACTGCTCCATTGCAACAATGAACATACAATGTCCCTGACTGCAACCTCCCTGCTCCCAATTGTCCCCCTTATAATAAAGATCAGCAGATAGATAAAGCAGATCTGCTGATAGCAAGCCTGGCTCAAACACTGTAATTATCATAGAATGCGCAGTCTAAGCATCATGATGCAGCTATTATTGCTTGAAGACATTAATTTGATCAGACAGGCTCATAAAAGATTAACATCTCTATTAACCTATTTGGTTTTAAGCAGAGATTAAATGGTTTATAAACCGTGTTTATGGTGCCATGCTTAGAGTTTGGATCTATAAAATCAAGGTGTCACACACAAACAATTTCCTTCATCTATTTGTGCTGTTTACTGGCTATTATACAGGCAGCGTAAACAGCCTGTTAGGTACCTCAATAAAACCAGGCCAGTGTTTACTCGGCTCATACTATATTGTCAAAGAGGGCTACGTTTGGGAGCAGGAGCTACCACTACAGTGTGATGTGTCTTCACTGCTGACTCTGTTCTGATTCAGTGTTTCTTTTGTAACATATCTGCTCCCTCTCTTGCACAATTAATGTCATTTCTTTTTAAGTTCAAGAAACGGGATCAGTGATCAAACATCGAGTCTTTGATGTGCCAAACTTTGTGTCTTTGACTGCGCTGGGCGAAATGATTCAACCTCTCAGGCTCTCTCGGAAATATGTTTGTTTAAACAATCTCATTCCAGCTGCACTAAAAATATCATCATCGACTTCAAGCGCTGTCTTGCGGTCTATGCGGGTTCGTTTCGAACATCAGCTACAGAGTTTCCAATCAGATTGACAGCATTCTGCAGGGCGAGTGTTCAGATCTTAGCATGAGGTGGAAATTCAATGATTTGACAGCAGCTTTCGTATTTAGCCCCAAATTCATCCACAATCTGCATCAAGAAAGTCTTTGGCTTCATTTGACTTTCTGTGCAGATATAAAAATAGTCTTCAACACAGCCAGAGTTTACAGTCAGGAAAACTGCATTGTTCAGAGAGCTTAACGAGACCTTGAAGCTCATTCACTAACTGCTGCTCAAAGAAAAACAACAAATGCATTTCTTACGGACCCATTGTACAATAATCTTTTGCTTACTTTTGCGAGGTGTTCAACTCTGAAAACTGTGAAAACAGGCACTGAGGCGAACATTTCTGATGCTTCTTTCCCAAGGTTTGTCCAAAAGTTTTACATCTAAACACTAATGCCAACAATTATGTCCCACCACAAAAAGCTCTACTCCTCGCCTGGAGTCCATCATGGCTCAAAGTGTTACATTTCTTCTAAAACCATACAGAATGAGCCTGGACACGCTCATTGTACATTAAGCACCACTTCAGAAATGACTGACCTGATGTCATGTGGGGACAAAGTCCTATCTGGCTACAGAGCGCTGAATGAAGCGTTTTTTGTAATCCTTTTTTTTTTTTTTTTTTACTAATGTGAGTGAAGCACAAAGATCTCATAGAAATGTCCCTGTGAAATCATACGGAAGATGTTTGAGGTTTCACTCCTGAAATGATCGGTCAGTTCAAATTTGTACCAGGTATTATGGCTGAATGATATGAGGAACATTCTACATCATCATCTAATTGCAGCTTTTTCTATACAATATTGCAATTGACATTGCAGATATTTTCTATAAATGTAACGTTGTTTGTAGTCTATAGATTTGATTGCATCCCACAAACATAACTTTGTGCATAAATAGAATCAGAAGACAAAAGTAGAAAGGCACTCGGAGAGCGCAGACCTCTGCCAAGGCCATGCCAACGCGTTCTCATCCCAACTCGTCGCATACTGATGCCTTGTCATTGGCGTCACTTATCAACGCACTGGGTAGGAGAGGCTTCAAACTGTGATGCTCCACTACGGTGGCTGTACGCACTAGGAACATGTGGTTAACCCTTGTGTTGTCTTCACCGTCGTCCATGAACTTGTCATTCCGGGTACTACTGAAGTTGGAGAAACCGCTAACTAGCTGATGTGATCCTTACCTAGCTAATCCCAACAAAGATGGGACAGAAGTGAGATGTCTCACTCTGTAGCTAAAACAGAGAGCTCAACACACAGGGTGAAAAGAGGAGCTGCAGCAATGTGCAGTACAACATAAATATGGTGTTTTTTGAAAATTAAACCATGTAAACCTATTCTGATATAACCTCTAAATACAAATATGAACCTGAAAATGAGCATAATATGGCCACTTTAAGATCAGAGGATGTTGAGTGAATCACAGACTGGTTTATGTCAAAGTTTGGTCAGGATGCTGTTTTGAAACCATTTAAAAATATTTTTTCAAATGCCATGAAATTAAATAAAACCACCAAAGTTCAATGGAAGTAATCATTAATCTTACCTGCGAAGAACATGGATGCATAGATGTATATGTTGTATGGGTTACATACAACGTACATGTATGCATCCAAGTTATTTTGGGGCAGTTTGGTTGTTAGGAAACCCATATTTCTGATATATAAAAAAAAAAAAAAAAACTTTGAAAACGGGTCAAATTTGACCCGAGGACAACACAAGGGTTAACGTTGTGAATTCAAACAAAACTACTTGGTTAGATAAAGATCGTGGGTGGGGTTAAAATAAGTACATTGCAACGTAACTAAAGTGAAGCCCAACTGGACAAGAACCGCAGAGTCCTGGGTGAAAGTCCTGTGTTTGACCCATCCACCACCCAGACCTCCTCCCGACGTAGACTTTGTCCTTCTTATTTCAGAATCCGAATCCGAAAAGGGTTTACTGCCAAGTAAGTTACACTTACAAGGAATTTGCCTTGGTGGTGTGTGCATACATAAACAAACATATTGAACATTGATATGAAATAAGCAATACATACAGAAACAATTACATACAAAATGGCTGTTTAACATAAGAAAAAAAGAGGCCGAATGGATTGAGTGCAGAATTTGCAAAAATATGTATATGTATACGACGCCCTGGGAATGAGAACGGGCTGGCTACGCCCTATCTTGCAGAGTTAACGCAAGTGTGAAATGATTTGTGTATCCGTCCGGTGATTTGGGTCTGCTCCAAAATGGAATGGGTTCTTCCTTGGCCTGTGCTACATACTGTACACCTTCCCACCAAGTTTCATGAAAATGGGGCCAGTAGTTTTTCTGTAATCCTGCTGACAAACAATCCTATAATATAATGTCCCTTATATTGCCATTATCTAATGCTGGTCTCTAGACTTTATCCTTCCACTATTGGACTTATTTGCAGCACCATGACACCCACTCTCATAGAGCACCTTACCAGGCAGACTGAATCCCAGGGTCAGTCCCTGCCCTGTCACTGCAAGCCTCTCATGCTTATACATCTCTTAGTACATTCATGTGGATTTTTTATTTAGTATCTTTTCTTTTATTGTCCATATTATTCATGTGGATTTTTTTTATTGTTTATGATGTATGTGTATGTTGTGTATGATGTCTTTAAGCTACTGGGACCTTGAATTTCCCCTTGGGCATCCATCCATCCATCCATCCATCCATCCACCCACCCACACACCCATCCCATCCCATGACGGAGGTAACAATACAGTTTTAAACATATTTTATTTTATTTTTCTAAAATAATCACGGCATTCAAAAGTGGTATATTTATTGATGACGGCTGCATAATTGCCCAATTATGGTAGTAATGATAATTGAGTCCCATCTGACGATTTCCCATGAGGCTACCGTTAACATTAGCATCTGC
This sequence comes from Sander lucioperca, assembly GCF_008315115.2. Classification (NCBI taxonomy): domain Eukaryota; kingdom Metazoa; phylum Chordata; class Actinopteri; order Perciformes; family Percidae; genus Sander; species Sander lucioperca. The sequence continues at coordinate 25,048,055 of NC_050194.1, read as the reverse complement.
ATCACTTCTCAGATGTGATACGGTGCCTTTGAGCTAAATGCTAGCAGAGGAAGAAAGCGCAGCACTGGATAACTCCCTTCACCCTGCGCTATTTCCAGACAGTCTTCAATATTATGCAACAGTTTGACCACAGACTGGAAGCAAGGTTTTCCTAACAGAGATGACATTTTGAATTATTGTTTTTTTCTGTCCCCACATGTCCCTTGTGGTCCTCTTTGCTGTCACAGTCCTTAGAATTAGTCATGCCCCTCTGCCGCGACCACACATCACAGGGGAGGTTGTACATCAGGCGGATGTAAATGCACATAGCATGAGAACAACAAATTAAAGGTCAGATTTTCTTCCCCCCCAATCTCATTCCCTTTCTCTTGTTCACTTCTACACAGCTTTGGAAAATTCTCTGGAGTTTATTTGTAGATTGAAACAGTGGAGGAGAATGACTTGTAAGTGTTTCCAGCCACGTGTTTTTCCACGGTTTCCACTCACTTTTTCATCTAGTCAGCACCTTTTAAAACATGTACCTTTTTTTTTTTTTGGTTGTCGACAGATTCTGTGCTCATTCCCATCATGCACTCCTGTTATTGTTGAATTGCAGATAATGTCCACTATAACGGATTGTTGTCTCTCTCAGATGGACACAGTGATGACAAATAGGAGGAACCGGCATAAGAAACGGCAGCACATCAAAAGCAGGATTAGGGTTTGTGTCGGAGAGGATCTGACAAGAAAGCACAGTAAGACGAGAGCGACTGCGGGACTCGACCCATTAGGGCCCTGACACACCAACCCGATTATCGGCCGTCCGACAGTCTGGCGAGGTCAGTGACTCGAGTCTGTTCGGTGTGTTCCGTGCCGTCGTCCGTCTGAGGAGCCGTCGGCCTTCATTTGCGTCGCCTCAGTGTGTTCTGAGGCATTGTTTTGGACCTCGGGGACCCGACTGATCAGTCTGACTGCCTTTTCTGCTGACGGTCGGCCGTCAGGTTGGTGTGTAACAGCTCTAAGGCAGCTGGATAACAAGCAAAAGAAACTCTGTGAACCCAGACACTTGAGAGTCCAACTCAAGTTAGAAACAGAATTAAAGGGAGTATATCTCTATCCACTCTGGAGCCGCTGAAGTGGGTGTTGAGTCATTCCAGTGACAAAAGGATAAGGAAATGTCAAGAAACTGTGCCTGTGTGAACACGCATACCTTGAGGGAGTAGTAATAAAGACTTTGCTGAAAGGCCTCGAGATTTATGAGCCATGGACAACTGATCTTTGCCGAGAAGCTCAGCTGTAGGAAGGAGGAGACGGAGAAGTGGAAACTAGCCTGTTGCAGCCACTGTCCCAGTGGATAAAAACCACTGCAGCGCTGTCGCTGAGTCCCTCTCCAGTGTGTGGTGGTCTGGCAGGCTTGACCCGGGACAAACCACAAACGGGAAAAGCAGGGCAGCTGCCAGGCCAGCACAGCACAGTAAAGACAAGCCGTTTTACAGTCACTTCCTCTTTATGTCACTCTTGACAGGTCCCAGCGTCCTGTCTTAAGAGCTGAAACTAATCATTATTTTCAGTATCAGTGAATCTATTGATCTGGTTTTTAGCCATGCTAGCAGCATGACTTTAGGGATAGCAATGTCGGCCCACCACTTTGGTCGAGACGGAAATTTCTCCAGAACTGTTAGATGGGTTCTAATTAAATTTTTGTACAGACATGCATAGTCCAAAGAGGATGAATTGTAATAACTTTGATCCTCTGACTTCACATCCAGCACCATCATCAGGTCAGTATTTTAATTTTTCCAGTACTTTGGTTTATGACCAAATATTTGCAAAACTGATATTAGTTTTGCATTATTACACATACCTTACTACACTTTTTTAGTCTTTATTTTGATAGGACAGCATAAGACGTAAAAGGGGAGAGAGAGGGGGGAATGACGTGCAGCAAAGGGCCACTGGTCGGAGTCGAACCTGGGCCCACTGCGTTGAGGTGTAATCATCTGTATATGATATGATGTATATGTATACCAACTGAGCTATCTAGTGCTGGGCGATATGGAGAAAATCAAATATCACGATATTTTTGGCCAAATACCCCGATATCGATACAGGAACGATATTGTAGTGTTGACTATTGGTGCTTTCACTAAATATTTACACAATGAGATTTTTGATAAATAATCATCAGTAATGTGGATATAATGACTAAGTGGGTAAAGGCAAATAATGGAACAGTTACAACAGTCTGGTAAGTTCAGAAAAGTACATCACTTTACTGTAATGCAGCCTTTAAAACCAGGGACAGACAAGACTTATGTCACAATATTACGATATCCAAAATCTCAGACGATATCTAGTCTCATATCACGATATCGATATAATATCGATATAATATCGATATATTGCCCAGCTCTAGAGCTATCCGGGCGCCCTCCTTACTATACATTTAATTCATTGTTTAGTTGAGAGCAGACACATTAATGCTCTAATGTAGCCAAGTGTGTCTGACCTGGTGCTTCAACTCTTTCATTTTTTTGTATACAGTGCAGTGGAAACAGTAGCTATATATTTGTATGTTGCAGTCAGAAAGTCGAGCGATACGCTACTTTTAACATGAAAAATAATAGTTCCGTTTGAGACCTTGCTTTTGTCAGTCAGGAGTCACTGTGCTGTAGCCACATGTAAACATGTCCACTTGATCATGGAGAAGGCCCTCAGGCATGGACCGGATCGTGCTTCATTCTGAACACTGCTGGTGCCTCCAGCTGGGCCTACAACCTCGACAGCATCACACACTCTGCCCCACCTGTGACAATAAACAGCTTTATTACCTCCTCCCGTCCAGTGACGCCATTTAATGCTTTCACTGGGATCATCCTGGGGACACATCCAAGCACAATTGTACTACTCTCCCATGCATTTCACTAACCCCATGAAGCTGGCTTGGTAAAGAGAGTGTCATACATTTTAGTGTAAATAAAATTGTAGCAATGGTGTTTTTGATCAGAGCTGGGGCTGGGCGATATGGAGAAAATCAAATATAATAAATACCACGAAATTTTTGACCAAATACCTCGATATCGATACCGCAACAATATTGTAGTGTTGACTATTGGTGCTTTCACAAAATATTGACACAATGAGATTTTTTATAAATAATCATCAGTAATGTGGATATAATGACTAAGTGGGTAAAGGCAAATAATAGAACAGCTAGAATAGTCTGGTAAGTTCAGAAAATGACATCACTTTACTGTAATGCAGCCTTTAAAACAAGGAAAAAACTTATGTCATATTACAATATTACGATATCCAAAATCTGAGACGATATCTAGTCTCATATCACGATATCGATATAATATCGATATATTGCCCATGTCTAATCAATTTTTCTAGCCAATTTTTTCAAGCACCCTTTTGAGCCGAGTGTGAGAACTGTAACCCAAGTCAAGTTACTACTGCTGAGTTAGGTCATGTAGCGGTTTCATTGATGGTAGTCTTGCATTGCGCCGCAGAGGATAGACTGGCTAGTCGACACAGCATTCTGGGATGGGAGAAAAACGTGCTCTGGTTTATTGGCATTTCTTTAAACCAACTTGTTTTGGTGGAACGTGTACATTCAAATGTTGTTTTAGTCATGCAACCGAAAACCCAGATTGGACAGATAGTCTAGCTAGCTGTCTGGATTTACCCTGCAGAGATCTGAGGAGCAGTTAACCATAGGCCTCACAAATCCACCGGAGGTTAGAACGCCAACACAAAGAAAGAGAAAGGTAACGGACATCCTGCCAAAAAGAGGGACATCCGGAGCAAGCAATCCCAGAAGTGGAACGTCGTGGATATAGACTACATTGATGGTAACAGCCGCAGGTGGAGATAGCTTGACACCACTTCCCACAGGATGTTGTAAGACAGTGGTGGGTGTCAGACCCTCGAGGGGGTCCGGGGGAGAAAGTTTTGTACATTTTTAAAGTTAACTGACTGGGAGTGGGAGATGCTTTGCTGAAGTAATGGCACAAAACACAACATTAGAGATATTTTATGTGATTATGAGATTGTCAGTTCATTTGGGATTATTTTCGTTATCGATTAATCTGTCGATTATTTTCTTGATTAATCGATTAGTTGTTTGGTCTATAAAATATCAACAAATGGGGGGGGCAGTGTTTCCTGAAGCCCAAGATGACGTCCTCAAATGTCTTGTTTTGTCCACAACTCAAAGATATTCTGTTTACTGTCAGAGGTACGGTGGCCGACAGGGGAAAACGCCCTGCAACTGAAGAAAACACACGCAAATAGACAAAACACAAGCAAATTAAGAAAACAACTTCATTAATTTGACAACACATGTGCAGCATTCAGCAAACGCGCTGCAAATACACACAACACAACCAAATAGATAAACGCACTAGAGAGAGAGAGAGAGAGAGAGATTTGGTGGGTGTGTCTCGGCTCAGGTCACAGCTGATAATCAGCAGAGACGTCTGTAAACTCGTGGTGATAAAACATTTAAAACTGCATCAGCGTTTGACGTTTGTTTAAGCTACATGAGAGGGTTTAATTTCGAGGTCCGAAATTACTGAAGTGTAGGCCTCCTCAAGTGTAATATTGTGATTATACAACAACGGTTACCAACAAAATAAGTGATCAATCTGTATTCATATTGTGGAGCAATTCGCTCTTGAAATACAAAAAACAGACAGGATTTCTAGTCCCTCCCTGTTAGTAAACCAGCCAATTTACCGTGGGATTTATCAAACTGAATAAATCCCGCCTGCACATATAAACACTAAACTGCTTTGCTAACTCCAACGTGTTGTAAGTAAGACATCTGCTGAAAAAGTTATTGTATTCATCAGCATGATTGCCGTACTGTTTAGTTCACAAACATCCAACACACCAAAGTACAAACACATAGCGGACCAGACGCCAGCTTTTATTTTGAAAAGTCGAAGCTCGGGGACAGCACCAGCCGGGAGGGAATGAGACAGGAGCATAGACTGTATATTAATAATATATTATGTTATTAATAATAATATGAATAATATGAATTTAATATCGGTTAATAACGGTCGAAAATCCAGCTGTTCCACTAGCTGCTCCCTCTAGAGGTCTGGAGAACTTCTGTTGTGTAATCTGGATGCAGCGTTTTTTTGTTGCATTTGTTTTCTGGGTTTGTGTGCTTTTCTTTTTGCATCGTTTCATATTTGCAGTGCGTTTATGTATTTGGTTGTGTTGTGAGATTTGCAGTGCGTTTGCTGAATGCTGCACATGTGTTGTCAAATTAATGAAGTTGTTTTCTTAATTTGCTTGTGTTTTGTCTATTTGCGTGTGTTTTCTTAAGTTGCAGGGCGTTTGCCCCTGTCGGCCACCGTACAGAGGAGAGAAGAAACTACATATTTGGGAAACACTTTACTTGAAGGTATCTACATAAGAGTGACATGACACTGTCATGACACATGAACCTTAACTCTAATCCTAACCGAATGACAACATTTATGACTTGTTTATAATGTTTATGACATGTTCATGACAGTGTCATGTCACTCTTATGTAGATACCTTCAAGTAAAGTGTAACCAAATATTTACACACACACACACACACACACACACACACACACAGACAGCCTCTCATGTACAGTTCAGTAGTACTTTTGAGTTCATTGAGAAGTAAATGAATGGTCAGACAGATTAATTGATCTCAGATGTGTGAATGGTTCCAGTCCTGGTGAGAAAGTTAGTTCTTGCTCTCTCTTTTACAGCCTCTGGCTTATTCGTACATTTATATATTTCTGTTTTTTTTTTTGTAGGACCATATTCTGCCCAGTCCTCATAACTCCTTTAAGTCACACGCACTCATTAAAGTGATTGATTGGCTGCTCAGGGCTTTGCTTTTTCCATCAGTTTATTTACCTGTTTTGGAGCGCCTTTGAGTTGCGCTAGCGGTTGGTAACACGATCTGTTGTTTGTCTTCCCGTTGAAGAATTTAACGACATATGTCACTGTGTACTGTAGTTGGAGTTAACATGGTCTGACTGCCCACCGGCTCTTTTCCGGGGCAGCGTAAAAGACGGCTCTGTAGGTTAGGGATTGTTAAAGAGCCACACACGTGGTTTTCCTAAGCTGTAAATTTTATGGATAATTTCTGATGTGGTTACAGATTTATATTCCCCCAACTAAGCGCAGCAGCTGCAGGTAATTACTCACTTACCCGTCTTACTCCACCTCTACTTGTTCACTCTCTGTCTCTCTTCGTCTGACTCCACTGTGGCCTTTGATTCATTCAGACGTGTTGAGATGAGAAGGTGATGCACTTTTATCTACTGAAACTACTGAGACTCACTTCAGAACCGTAAGCAAATGGGTTGCAACTAACGATTATTTTCGTTGACGATTAATCTATTGATTATTTCCTCGATTAATGGATTAGTTGTTTGGTCTCTAAAATGTCAGAAAATGGTGAAACATGTTGATCAGGGTTTCCCAAAAGCCCAAGATGACGTCCTCAAATGTCTTGTTTTGTCCCCAACTCAAAGATATTCAGTTTAGAAAAAAAAAAAAAATCACATTTAACAAGCTGGAATCAGAGAGTTTTGACTTTTTTCATAACAAAATGACGCAAAATGATTAATCGATTATCAAAATAGTTGGTGATGAATTTAATAGTTGACAACTAATCGATTAATCTTTGCAGCTCTAGAATTGTCTCCCCAAAATGTTAACTTTGGTAAATTTTGTTAACCTGTAGCATCTAAACCTTCAACTGATGTAAAAGCAGAACACTTCCCACAACTGGAGATATATTTTTTCCGTCATTTTATGTGTTTAATATGGACATCTTTATGAATTCATTTTCTGGTCATACAAGAAAAGTGGTCTCTGCACAGCTGTTTATAGACAGAAATGTTTGCGAAAAGAGCTGAGCCAAAAATAATAAACCTTAACAATAGGTGGCATCCCAGGGTTTCCCCAGTGTATTCTAAGCCTGGTGGCTCACCGGGCCTGAGTTGCCCCCCACCAGGCCTAAGCCACCGGGAATTATTTTTTAATGTATTTTTAAGATTTTTTTTTAAAGTACAGTTACAGTGGGGCAGCTCGGTCGGGAAATTAGATGTTGTCTTCAGTTAGCTTTTAGCACTGACTTAATGTAGAGCCCTATGGAATTTGTCTTATATGTTTTTTTTTATTTCTCAATTTTGTGATTCCATCCATGATTCTGTTATCACGGAAACTATTGGGCTCTAGATTAACGCTCCCATCAGTCTGTGACGATCAGCCGGGCCCTCGTTGAAAAAAGACACTTGCCACCGGACTAAACTTCTTTTCTGGGGGAAACCCTGCATTCCATTCATATATATATATATATATATATATATATAAATCTAATTTTTATTTTACATTTCTTGAGGATGTGACTATTTATCGGCAAACTGGTTGTGGTCAGGTCACGGCACCCATCTACAAACCTCCGTCACATCAGTCAACAATTGCAGGCTGATAAATCATTTAAAACAGGACCTTGGCTGCCCGTATCGTTAGGTGCACTCAGTACACTCTCCCAGGCTGCACTGGGGTGAGGTCCCACCATGCGCTCATGCCCATAACTCAACTGCAGCCAAACCAACTCATTAGTGAAACAATCCTCACCACGTGCATGTGTGTGCGTGTGTGCGTGTGTGTGTGCGTGTGTGTGTGTGTGTGTGTAAATGAGAGCGTTAAGGTTGAGATTTCATGTTGTTCTGGAAGATTTGTCATCACAAGCTCAGAATGCATTATATTGTTACAATATCTCCCGTATTCCAACTACCTGTAACATTTTCCGATTTGCTAATATTTTCCATGATATTTTCCCACATTCGCTCAATCACTCCCAACACATTATCCAGTCTTTGCTTGCACAATATTTATTCATGTTACACAATATTCCAAATAAGTGCCCGTAATTTAATGTGCTTATTAACCTTTATAAAAACAGACATGTTATGAATGTGTGTATTTAAACAACACCTCAAAGCTGACCGTGAAGATTTTAATGAGGAAAGTTAGCCGCTCACTGAGCTCTTTGGCAAACGCAGTTTAGTAATCCATTTATACACACTTTTGCTTTCTGTCAGACCTCGTCGTTAAATCATTAAAACGTGTGGATGTTACAACGCTAACACTGTGACAAAGTGCTCATTAGCGTCCACAGGTTTTCGTCCTGAACGCCCACTGATTTAATGTACTGAATCGTTTTTTTATATATATATATATATATATATATATATATATATATATATATATATATATTCTAAGGGAAACCGAGCTGGGGAATGAATGCAGCTTTACAATAAAGTGCCGGTTCCCATGGTGATCGACCCTTTAGAAATGTCTTTGCATTAAAAGCATACAGAAATATAAATAATCTGTGCATTCTTGAAAGACTCAAGGTCATAAGTTATTTAAATTTGAGTCAGAACTGTAAGGCCCCGTTCACAACTGGCAATAGAATGCGTCTCCACATGCGTCTTGGGTAACCACTTGTGATCGCATCTCACTTCGGATCTCACTTCCCCGCTCTATATGCAAATAAACACCTACATTATTTCCATTGCGTTTTTTAACCGCCGTGAGGCAGATGTGCACTTCTCGTGCCTAGTCTGCCAGAAACTAAAACAAGAAGAAGTAAAACCAATGCAGACTGAATCTATTCCTTGGCGTGTTCCAGGCAAACTAAATCTCCCAAGATGTTTGATGCGCTCGAAATACATCTCTCTATGGGCTTTTCGAAATGGTCATACGTCATGGACAATGCGGCCTAACGCTGTATAATTTGCAAGGGAATGTGAAGGAGAATTGCGTAAAAACCCTCCAGGGGCTTGAAAAGTGGCTCCAGGCAGCATATTGCAGGAAACAATCACATTTGTGCGCTTATGCGGAGGACGTCCATTGAGCAGGCGGTCCTTCAAAGTGGCCAGACCACCTCCGAATGTGGTCTGAGCAATCGGATCTCAATGTGTCCTCAATGCATCGTGTAGGCCTACTTAGAGCTGTCCACTTGTGATCGGATGACCCTAGATGAATGCCAATGCCGAGTCTGAAAAGGGCCTGAGATATCCTTTGGCTTGAATGTCTGAGACATACAGTAGATGTGAGTGCATCAAGGTCAACAAGCTTAGCTTTACACACCATTGGCTCTATTACTTTAGGACCTAATGCTTCACCTGATATGCAGGTAGTGTGGTTCCATGAAAGGATTACAGTTATCCAGATTTGATCCATATACCATTTAACTAATGATTAAACTTCCAACCTCTTGTTCCCACGAGCTTCAATTAGAGGACTTATCATTAGACGCCAGTGTCCAACATGCCCTCAGAGGCCTACCTCTGAAAAACCCAATTTATCATCTCTATTTCTTATTTTAGCTTTATGGGATGTGAGGTGCAGAACAGTCAGGACCTCACTTTGAGGGTGTTCCAGTTCTTCTCTTATTAATCTGCAGCTATAAAGGCAATAGCAGTGGAAAATCAAGTCATAACAAGGGTACAGTTTGCTTTTCCTGTCCTGTCTACAGGAAGAATTTACTGCTATGACTTTGAACTAACACCCAAATAGTAAATCTTTCCCACTAGAACAAAGCACAGAAATGCTGCAGGCAAGAAGTAAGTGTTCATCTCATTATAAAGAGCTTATTTGGTTGTGTTTCTTGTTAGGCCGCAGACACATTATTGCGTGGAATAATATTTAGTAAGGGTGCATTTTAATTGAATCCTTGCCTTCTGTTGTAGCTTTATAGCGACTACTCGATGATTATAGATGTTTCAGTGTATAAATCAATTCAGCTTTCTCTCTCTCACTCACACACTCAGGGCTGGATTCAATTATTTGGCCCAGTTGGGTTGATTTTGATTGTTGGACAAGCAAATGAGACATGACATGGAAAAACATATCCCTTTTTATATGAACCTGAAACTGCTTTAAGTGTGAGCTCTGCCTGCCCATTTGACTTGATGTGTTCATTGGGAAATTGATACAACCTTTTTATTCTTTTAAAAGTCATTTGAGCTTCCTCTCTCTCCCCTGTCTTTATTCATTGTTATGTATTTCTTGGCATGAGCAGAGCTGAACAGCAAATACCTTGTTGATATCGTCACCAGGCAAATAAAAGCACACCAACAGAATAATGAAATGATTTCTGCTGATGGTTACGGTCTGCAGAGGCTGGTTTCGTTGATCTGTTGGGATACTGTGAGAGTCAATTACCTTGTAACACATTTAAAATAATTTGCAGCTGTCTGTGTGCACACATTTTACTATTTCATATTTTATATGTGTATGTATAATAGAGAGAGAGAGAGTTCAGAGAAGAGTACCAGGTGCGTTGGAGAGAAATTGGTGGTGAACAGCGCACCCTGTGAGTTGTTCTGGGTCTCCTCATCAGCCAATCCAAACACCAATCAGATGCCGGGACACTTTTAGATTTGCTTTATAGTTTACGTGACAGCTGACAGCTCAGTTCGGTCAAACAATAGAGCAGAACACCAAGCTACCATAGCATTAGCAGGACTTAAGCTTTATTCACACCTTGTGGGATGACGGTAGCCAACAGATTTTCATGGCTACAACTCGCAGGCATGACTTATTATTTATTGTTGCCTCACAGCAAAAACACACTGCGGTGCGAATAGCTGCGATTTTGCCAAAATCACCATAAACCTGTGTGTTTTTATTTTGGAATGTGTTTTATTTTTGTAAAGCATCTGGCTGCACTATGGCCTTCCTGTATGTGATTACCTGCCTGGCTTGACACATTCGCCCGCGGATCGCCGAAGAAATAGAGGAGACGCCGAAACGATCGCAAACGCTTTGCGGCTATTCGCGGCGCTTCTGCGCCTGGTGTGTTTTGGCTGTTAGAGTTGTATGATCAAAAATTTGGTTTGTTTGTGGCTAAAAATGGCAGAACATTTACCAAATTAGGATTAAATTAGGGTATAGTATCCTTGAATAGTCAACTTAACAAGAGGCATCCGTGTTCTTTGTTATTCTGCATTCATTTAGGATGGGATGGATGGTAGAAATGTTATTGGATTACTAAAGATGGTTGTATTACTGCAGAGTTAGTCATGTGATAGTGGAGTACGTCTTAGGCTTTGATGTGAATGGTAAATTGGAAACTGGTGAATTTTGTAAATTCTATATGCAGATGATGATCTGATGTTAGTGGGGATACGAGCAAGCTTAAAAACATGTATTATAAACCATATCTAGTGTTTAACTTGATACAAAATGACTTGCTGTTCATCAAGCAGGTTATAGCAAAATATAAATCTTAACCTGCGGAAGTGCAATCCCAGTTGACTAAAGAAACAATGGTAGTCTGAGCTGGCTAATGTGTCTGTGTGTGAAAGGGAAGTTTGGGGTCCCCTGCTGGAGCTGCTTTCCCCGGGCCCCGACCCCAAATAAGCAGATGATGATGGATGGATGGAACAATGGTAGTAGCCTTTTGCCCAAAACCCAGCCAGTTTACTGTCAAACCGGCTGCATGCTGCCAGTCTTTTTCCATTTCAGTCTTTTTTGATATCAGTCCTTTGATGGATACTCTTAACCAGGGGTGTCAGACTGGGAGCGGAAAGAGGACTGAGTACCCAGGGCCATCATGTGAGGAGGGCCCAAAAAGCTGCTAGAATGAATTGCTGTGGATGTGGGGAGGGGCCCATAGAGAATGCCTTTCCACAGGGCCCAATATGTTGTGCTACGCCCCTTCATGAAACTGACATCCTCAGACTCAGCTCTGGTCACTACTGTGTTTTCACTTCTTGGCTGTAAATGTTGCAGAGAAGCTCATAATGAGATGGAAATGTGCTGGCAATCCTGAGAGAGAGGACATGGAGAGAAATAGAGCAGTTAGTGAATGTTCAGATTTTTACTCACTCAACCTCTGAGTCCTTCAGTCTCACTCAGTTAATGGGATAAATCGTGAATAATGGATTTAAAATGATTTATGTTCTAATTTATGATTTCTGGATTCAAAAAAAGTCATTATCTCCTGCTTCCTCTGTCTACTCTTGGCTTAATATGTTGATCTTGTCCAAAAAGTAAAGATTGCTGGTGAACGGACTGAAACAGCTCTTGAGCCTGGGTGCTGTCCAGGCAGAACAAAACTTGTGGTTTTTCTATTCGCATGAAGTGGAGCTGGTCCACATACTGGTGGGTAAAAATAATGAGAGGCTGACCGGGACAGACTGTTCGGTGAAGATGCTGAGGTGAGGAAGGGAGGAGCGAGGGAAGCAGGAAAGGAGATGGGGAGCGTGGAAAAGGGAGTGGCAGAAAGAAAAAGGTCACAAGGTGATAGACGGGCCACACACTCACCATGATGTAAGGAGGGAAAAAAGATACAGAAGCAAGTAAAGGCATCATTTTATTACCTGCCACTTTATTTCTGTTTTATATGATTTTAAACCGAATATCTTTTGGACTGTTGGTCGGACAAAATAAGCACATAAAAGACTTTACTCGGGCTCTTTTAAATTGTAAAGAGCATTTCTCACTATTTTATGAAATACAGTCCCAACGCTTAAAGGTCTTACCAGACGGGGTGCGATGGATGCGCCTAGTTATTCATTTTCAATGAAAGCAAGCGGGCAGGAAGGGGGGCGCAGGCAATCAGACAGGTGGAGCGACAAGCGGGCGCAATCCCGCAAAACTGTTGCGGTCGTGCTGATCTTGAATTGTCTTTAACTTTTTCCTACGCGACGCGTGCTCAGTGCAAATCAATCGACGAGAGACTGATTCTTGCTGTTTGAGAGTTCCCTTAAATACATAACTGTTTTCTAAACAGTTGTTGGGACATAAGCTTTTTGCCTGTCAACATGTCTATTCACATGAGGAGCGCAGTGAGACTTGGATCCAAGCAGGTACGCAGGCGAAGGCTTGCTTACTGTCTGTAAAAGACCTTCATTGATTAACCAGAAAAAATAATCAACTGAATACTTAACAATGGAAATACTTGTCAGCTGCAGCCGTGGACGCACACGAACGGTTACTTTGTCAGCTGCTGAGAATTCCACCTTCCAGAAATTCTTGGCTCATGTTCTGTTTTGGAACAAAATCTCTCTTCCCGCTGACATTTCAAGATGCTCCGAATCTCCTCTGCCTCCTCCCCACTCCTTCTCAAAAACTATAAACAAATGACAAACCATTATTATTGTATTTGCATTGCGATGCAGCATCTCTTATTGGGTCTGTTTTGACTTTGCTGTTTGTATTCGGAGATGTGAGGGTCATGGGGGTGTTAGCTGTGCTAGGCGTTCGGCTAATAAAGTTTGATGACGTGCCACAATTGTCCCTTCAAGAGACTATGTAACACAACATGAATGATGAATACATGTATAGATGACCTAGATAGCAGGCTGGACCAGCAGAGTGTTATGATGCATTTACACATCAGAGGTTTAGGTCTTAATTGGCCAGGCCAATTAACACAAGCTAACAGCCCTGCTCCCCCGCAGAGGGAGGCTGGACTCTGCATAGTTTCCACTCACTTGCTCACTTACACTTACACAAATAATTAAAGGGCATGTTTTTAAGGGGCTCAGGTGTGGTCCTGATCTCTCTTGCCGGAGCCTGCTGTCTGAGCTCAGCTGGACTCTAATCAGAGGGACCACAGAGTCCGGTCAGTAACCTTTGAAGACACAAACAGTGCTGACCCTGTTGCGATAGAGGCCACTAGTTTGGATCAGACCCTTTTGAGGGAAAAGGCATTAAAGGGTAATTTTACAACCTGGACCCTATTTTCCCATGCATTTGTGTTGAGCGAGGACCGGCAGCCGGGAACTAGCCGGTCAACAGAGTAACTTTAGCTACTAGCATTAGCTTAGCTCTGCTCTGTCTGCAGCTCTCTACTCTTGGAACAGCTTTTTTTCTTTAGGAAAAGCTACTTTTTTGAAGGATTTCTTCTCCTCTTTGGCTGGCAGGAGACATCCCGATCCAAATGGTCACTGAGGATCTGATAGTCTGCAGGTTGCGGCGCATGGAACCGAGTGTTAGGATCCATTTGTAGCTGTAGCACAACTAACCTTAACTGTCCGCATCCAAAGTCTATGAAATAACTACACTTCATGCAGCTTGGCATTTCGTCGGCACAATTTGGAAATGCGCAATTGAAAATCATTTAGATAACACAAAGCTACGCTTTCTGTACTCCAAAACAACTTCTCGCTCCGCACTCGCGTTCCTACATCCATGGTTCCACACCGCTGTCTTCCGGCAAGCCACCTCGAAACATTTCAGAGTGAGACTTCACCATCTGCCCATAATGTAGTCAGACACTTATTATAACATTCTGTCAGTGGCAAAAAAAACAAAAAAACAAACACTTTGAGTGGACGGACATTCATGATGCACCTTTGCCCCATTGGGTTACATTGCAGCCCAGTTCGCAGCTGCTGGTTACAGCGTTCTCGCTCAATACTGGACTCATTTTAAAGATTTTAGTTTTTTCATTTTTGACAAATGCATAGAAATAGGGTGCAGGTTGAAAAATACTGAAATTACCCTTCACATTCCAAACTGCTATAAGCAGGACAACATGTCAGGTATTGTTTCAAGATGATGGGGAAAGTCATTTTCTTTGTTTTCATTCAGAATTTTTTTCATTAGTTTGGAATTGTGATCACAGGGCCAACTGTTTACAAACTGCAGCGATGTCTCTGGTGTATAATGTGCACATGTCACAGCAGAGGGAGGGTTTGTCTGCAGAGCATCATGGCCTAGTTAAAGGACCAATTATGCTGCAGATCACTGACTACCTCACAAATACCTGCACCCATTGGGAACACATTAGGAAGCAATGTGTTCATTCTTTCCGAACAGGGGTGATGCACTCGTCTGGTATGGGCGGTTGTGTTGGGTGGGCGGCCTCGGCCAAACCTTTTTTTTTTTTTTTTTTTTTTTTTAAGAGTGGAGAGAAAGAGAGCTCTGCTACTAGTTAACGTACATCTGTAGCTCCGGTGGACAAGAGCCGGACCTCAGAGGCCACAGCTCGGGCAGATAAATGTTGAAAAATGAAATACAGCAGCCACTTACAGAAACACACACACACACACGCACGTCCAGGCATGCAGACGCACATCGCAGAGAGGCCAGCGAGTCAGTCAGCATCCGTTTGCGTGTCTGTTTTTTTTCTACTTTCATAAACTCGTACGAGCGAGCCAAGGCGCGTTGCTGCCATGTGTTCTCCCTCCATGCCACACATTAATGAGCAAAGATATCAGCGGCTGGGAGGCCACGCAACTGCGTGAGTCACAGAAATGTTTAACCCAGCTAACTTGGCCCCGGCTGGCGTTCCTGCGTCTGTTTACATGCGCGCCGACTGACAGCAGTGAACTCGGTAATTGAATTTTATTCTCCAGTTCAACACTTGGGAAAAGAGGGCTACTTTACCCACAAATATTTATCTGTCTCTCCCGACTTGTCTTGTTGTGTTGGGGGAAAGTTTTCAATTTGAGTTTGTTTTCACTTCTCTCACGTCTTCCAATTTGCTGTCTAGAACAAACATCGGAGTCATCGCTTCCGGACACAGTGTTGTGTTGTTCTTTGTCATCTTCTCACGTTGTGTTTCTCCGACAAGGCTTGTCTTTATATGAGCGTAGCTTTGATCTATAGAGCTCACTTTAGGATCCGTATATAACTGAAACTCCCCAGAGAGCCATGCAGATGGACAACTTACTTGTCCTTATGTCACAGCACTTCCATGAACCGTACGAACACATTAGGCTCCTCCGCTGTGCACTACCACACACTGTATGACCACACAACCAGGCAGAACAGGGAGTAATGCTGATCAAATCCAGATGCCTGCCTCTCTCTCTCTCTCTCTCTCTCTCTCTCTCTCTCCCGCTCTCTCTCTCCCGCTCTCTCTCTCCCGCTCTCTCTCCCGTACACACATACATACATGCTGTTACACACATCTGTAATAATGTCCCGTTATATACTTCCATTTATCCCGATATTTAGATTTCTTTAGTGCAGCCAGACGTTTCTAAAAATCTGGTTTTCTATCTGGCTGCATCCTTTCCAGGGTCAGCTTAGATCCCGTATTCCTTTGAAAGCCACATGTTATCAAATATTTTTATCAGTCTTATTGGAATTCCACTTGAGTAGCATGAGATGTTTCAAGCACGAGATATTGAAGCAGCTTTATTTTTTCCACCTGTGATGTGCACATCATCAAATTAAACCATGAGACTTGCAGCAGCTCAGATTCTGTACATTGATATTGGTGCACTTTGTTTTCTTTTTTCGCACATGTTGGCTCACCAAAGCATTGCTTAACCAGTGTTTTTTCCTTATTTATTTTTTTTCTCCCGGCGAGTGCTTCTTGGCCTGTGATGTGTTCAGCCGTGGGAAGTGTTTAAAACTGCCTGCTGGGAGCTAGTTAGCCATAGACACTGATTACATGGCAGACGGCATGTTAAAAGCCCTTATAATTCTTGTTAAAAACACACACACACACACACACACACACACACACAGTCGAACGCTCTGAAATAAAGAGACCACACTCTAGTGAAGCCAAACTCTGTCCCAGCGGCTTGTGTCTTGTTCAACATCCACCCGATGACTAGAGTGGTTTTAAAAATGTATGTAAAGGCCGACCTCGCCGCTGATGGCAGGATGTTAGAGTACTGACTGCGATCTATTTCAGCAGCTGGAGTTCCGTTTTGATTGGCAAGAGGATGGTTTTCCCTATTATTGTGAGCAGGCCTATTTTAGTGCCGAGAATTTGTCATGAAAGAAAATTAGCCGCTAACTTGCTCAGGTTTCTTTAAATGAATCAAATTTGTGGAATAAATTGAAAAGTACAAGTGGAACCAGGGGATGTGGGAGAGGCAATGAATGCAGAATTTACAGTACATCTCTGGCTCTAAAACATGCTGTTCATCCTGTAGCAGTTGTGTGTCAGTGATGACACAACAAGTACCCAAACGGAGAGTAAAAGTAGAATATCATCTTCCACCAGTGATGGACTGGTCTCTCTGCAGCTTTTGGTCCCAGATGTCTCACCTGTGCTCGTCTTCGCCCGGCTGGAGCACATGTGCGGCATCGCAGGCGTCGCTCTGCAGCGGTCAGTGCCGCGACGGTGTTTTCACAGCTGTTCGGGGCTGCATGCACTTGTAACCCCACACACGCAGACAAAAAGCGCACACACACTCTCTCACACACAGTCTGAGCTTCCTGCCAAAGTTTCCCAGTATATACACAGCAGAGAGCAGAACTCCAGGAGGGTATTGCACCAAAGTAGAATTTATAAATCCAGGATAACCGATAAAGTGAGGCTTGACCTAGTCTAATCTGTGCATCCTGGTATTGGTGCGTTTCACGAAGGCCAAGCCAGGCTGAGGAGGAGCGACTAGGTCGAGCCAGGATGAAGTAATTTGGATAGATGCACGTTCACGGCTTTCTTTAACAGACCGCAAGGTCAATCACAGATTTACTGATTCTAAAATGGAGAATACGCATTGTTCATACTTTATACAGAGTGAGCAGCAGCTTCTTGTGGAAGTATGATAACGTGAAACACATTATTTGTAAAAAAGAAACACGGCCGCTGTAATGAAACGGCGAGAGAAAGCGTGGCAGACGATCACGGACCGACTGAATGCGTATGTAACCTAAAAATATACATTTACTGACCACTGCTCTGAACTGAAACCATCATAATCATACCATTCAAGGAGTTCGGCCCAATTATTTGCACAAATGAGCAGTTGTACTCTTTGCCTTAAAAGTGAGCACAAGACAGCCTAATGTTACGCAGGAAATTTACCATGAAGATCAATTACAACCACTAATCTACAAGGCTAGAATATGATACTAGAATATCTCTCACTCACTCTGTCTCTCCCTCTCTCTCATGGGCTAAAATATCAATTACCCAAGTAACATTAACTTCCACTGCTCGCTTTTCAGGCAAAGTGTACAACTGTTTGTTTGTGGAAATAATTAGCCAAACTCCTAGAATGTTTTCATTTAAGAGTAGTAGTTTGTAAATGTATATATTTAGATATATCATTCAGTCGGTCCGCTATTCCGCAAGGCAGAGTTTACTTATTTACATGTTATATGCTTTGCTTCCGCATAGGCCTATATATGGGCGCTGTGAAGGAAGGTCTGGCAATGCGGAACTAGTTGTAGACCAATCCTTCTTACTTTAACACCTTCAGTCGCTGACGCTACATTTACATTACTACATTTTGATTTAAAAACAAATATCTTCTGCTACTTTTAAGCTACTGAGGCGTTTCCGAGCCCCTAAAACAGAGACATTTGGAAACACTGCTGCTCCTGTTTTGGTTTAAAGAATCTGGGGTTTCTTTTTAGTCTGGACTGTCACAAACGGAGACCTTTGGAAAGGACGACGCACGTCAGTCAGTCTTATCGGTTAGGTAGCTTACAGACCTTTCAGTAACAGTTCCACCTCGTCGTCGCTCCAAGATAATCAATCCCTGCTCTTACTATACACCGATGTTGTTCTTTCTCCAAAGTATTTCTTGTATTTCCAACTTATACATCCATGATTTACAACCGCAGAGTAACGTCAAACAATCTGCTTCCGCACATGCCCAGTGTATGCGACTGGTCGTGTGATATGTGTTGTCAGACGTGTTAATATGGACGGGTATTAGTTCTGCTACTGGAGCTAAAACTGAGATTGTTTTTTTTTCTCAAAACGCTGCTTAAAAATGAAAACGTAGTAGTGTAGATGTAGTCTTTTTACTTTGGTAAAAAGTCGATCGTTTGCAGCCACTCCGACATCGGAAAGACGCATGTTCGAAGCATACTGAGCCCTTAAAGGAGCTCTGACATCAAAATTAAAATTACTTACATTTCATGAATGAAATTACAAACCAGCTTTATAATTGTACCTCATTGTAATTTTTATTTAGCTTTGCAACTTGAACAATTACATAACCACAGTCTTTATCCTTCACATTCTACACACAGTCTAAATTGATTTAGAGAATGAGATATAAAAAGCACCTGCCCTACTGAAGACGGGAAAGTGTTTTCATGGTGTTGACCTGTTTGTGTTAAGCTCCAGTACAACCATCAAGCCACATTCCGGGGAGCGGCCTGGTTTAATTTTGGACATTTATAAGCAATCTGCTTGAGAACAAAATGCGGGACTTTGTATCCTGCCATGCGAGTTGTATTTGTCACAGTGCTATTTCATGCTCCTGACTGGAATGATCTTGAAAAAAAAGTTCTTTGATGTCTTGACCCAGCATTTTCATGGACTGTTATGGCTGGGTGGCCAAAGCCACTCTGTGGGGAAAGTCTCTATGTAAACACAGTGAATCACAACCACACATTGAACTGTGAAAAAGCTCACAAGCACATCCTGCAAAAGAATTTTGGAAAGAGATAAGGAATTCCACGTTGTGGCATTCACGGCCTCTGCTTCCACACAAACTGAAATCAAGATGGTTTTAACTCAGCCTGTCATCACCAACGCTCGTAGGTGTGTTTATGTACATGTGTGTGAGTGGGTGTGTGGTGTCCACTGTGTACCATATGCAGGAATAGCTCTGGAATTCAAGCCTCACTTGTAGGAATGTGGCCTAAATTAGGTCCGTCTGATTTCGTCCACAACGCAGAATGAGTCAGGAGAGTCCGGGCCTTCTGATAACTATTATTTTGACCCAAAATTCTTTCCGTTGTATTCAGTGTTAAATGTGGCAGTCAGTGAATCTGCCAAGTTACATTTCACGATTAGGTCTTTTCCCACCAGTGGAACTCTTCACCTGCAGTTCAGGTGCGGGGAACTACATCCAAGTTTGGTTCCTGAGGTTCCAAAAGTGTTCCAGAGGTACTTTCCTACCAGGAAACATCTGAGAGGAGTTTACAGTTAGCTAACTGGTCAACCACAGGCCTTGAGACTGCAAAACTGTTCCGTGGAATTCATACAGACTGCAATCAAATACTGTTGTCACTAGGATCAACATTTGGATTAGGAATGGGATTTTTTTTTTTTAAATGTTTTTCACATTTAAACAGAAGTCATGTTGCCAATGACAGACATGCCTCAAAACACTTGTGGTTATTGTTTTGTTGATGAACCCATACACCATCAGGGGTACATCATCGCGGTCATGTTGCCCGGTGTTGATGTGTGTTGGCGCTGCAGAAAAGCAACAGTTTTTGTTACATTTGTTTTCTGGATTGGCACATCTTAGCCACCGTACCTTGATTATTTACTCTACCTTTACGGTGCTGGGTGCAAAAGGCGTTGATTAAGTGAGAAACAACTGAGGACCAAATGTGAAACTTAAAGTGGCCATATTATGCTCATTTTCAGGTTCATAATTGTAATTTGAGATTGTATCAGAATAGGTTTACATGGTTTAATTTTCAAAAAACTCCATATTTTTGTTGTACTGCCCATTGCTGCAGCTCCTCTTTTCACCCTGTGTTCAGGTCTCTGTTTTAGCTACAGTGTGAGACATCTCAACTTCTGTAACATCTTTGTTGGAAATTGCACATGCGCAGTAGCTAGCTAAGATTACATGAGTTAGCTAGCTGTTTCTCCAACTTCGGCCTGTACAAGGCAGGATTAGCCGGGAGACTTCTTCTAAATGAGGGCGCACTTACAACTTTGCGTGGAATACCTGCAGAACAGGGACATGTAAGTAGTTTTATACAATTTATTTTGTAAATTAGGGTGAATTTGTGTGTGTTGTAGCAGTGTTTTGTTATTGAGAACGAGCTAGCATGCTAGCGCTAGCATACTAGGGGGCTAACGGTTAGCCCCCTAGCCTCCTTGTTTCGGCTAGTGACGTAGAAAGCTGTGCAGATTTTGAACAGCTCACCCAGAGACTGAAGGCAGGACACATTCAGAAACCGTATCTCACTCTAAACAGCATGGGTGTTTTTTTTTCAAAGTTTGTATGCGTGTGGAAGCACCAGAGACACAAAATAACACCCCAAATCCCAGAAAAAGTGATTTTTTTTCATAATATGGGCACTTTCACTGTATCTGAACAAGAATTATAAACACCCAAAACAGCAGATTAACACTACATTTTGGAGACCAGCGTCTCTTCTTTTGGCATTTTTAATCTCGTCAGGTCTTGCTTATAGTAAAGGCTAAAAAAACTACAACTTTTTCAAACTTGCCTTGCCGCCTCCTATAGTTACAATTTAAAAACCCTTCGTAAAACCTTTCGTAAATGATGTCTTATTAGGAAGTATTACCATATTGGCCTGCTTTCAGACCTCTGATTCGCCTCCCACATCCAATTTGTCCAGATTCCAGGTCCAGATTGCTGAGGTCTGGTGTTCGGCCCTTTTTTTTTTTAAAAAACACATGAGCAATCAGAGCTTTGCAAGTGGGATCAAGAAGCGGAGAATAATTACTAATCGCTAGCTAGCTAGCCTGCATTCACGAAAAAGCGATGCATTCTCATGAACAGGTTTGTATGCTATCGTACGAAATGACGGTGACTGCTGGCCGGTTAGGTGACGACTGGTCACATGACAGTTAACTTTAGCACCTTTACAGTTATATTTAGCTGAGAAAAGATTACATAGGGCACCGTGAGGTGACGGTCGTTTCAGCGGATGTTGCAGTTGAGTTTAGCCGATAAAAGGTGATCATCATGAGGCGACGACAGTTAAGTTTAGGCGCCAAAACGACTAGTTAAGATTGGAAAAAATATTGGGCGTTTGGCCCCCTTAAGTAGTACTCCTGGGACACGAACCGCTCCCCCAGTTGAGAGCCCTGTGTTTGACCCCGCCTCCCTGCGTTGATCTTCGCGCTCTTATACTG
Organism: Sander lucioperca; assembly: GCF_008315115.2. Lineage (NCBI taxonomy): Eukaryota > Metazoa > Chordata > Actinopteri > Perciformes > Percidae > Sander > Sander lucioperca. The sequence goes on along the minus strand of NC_050194.1, from coordinate 25,026,264 downwards.
CAGCAGTCAATGTGGTGCATACAGTAATAAATACGAGGAATACATCCAAATTACAGTGAATTACTTTTCGTAGCTAAATGTGCAAATGGTTCATTAGAACAGCCTGTGTGAGTTGACTAACAGAATGCTAAATCAACATATTTCTGTTATTGTCAAGAAACACTACTGCTCTTAGCAACAGCTACTGCATCTTCCGTGTCGACTGAAAATGAAAATAACACCAGTGGGAGAGAGCCTCAGCTTCGAACAGTGTGCTGCCAAGCTGACAGGGCTGGCGGTTGAGAAACTCTGTTTCACCTCCATCATCCTCCTGGTATTGTTTCCTATGGCAACCCGACAACTAAACCTAAAAAAAAATAAATGATTCAATTAATTTGCCTCTCACCAAAGCAATGACTGGTCAAGTGCACCGAGACGTGACGGATCACTCTGAAAGGAACATGATCTAATCCATTTCCCTCGGTAATGCCTCACAAGACAATATTCACTAATTTGTAGAATCGATACCGCTGGCAGAAGATGACAAAAAGGAGAGAGAGAGAGGAGAGATTTGTCATCCAAAAATTACACTCCATTTACATGTTCTCCATCCAAACATCAACACTGTATGACAGGCCAACGACACGAGGCAGCCTCTGATGGCAGCAGCCCCAGTTTGGATGCAGAGACCTCTGCATGACCGCACTCTGGGCCCGTCTGCATGCGAAGACCTCTGTCTCTCACCTCAACATAATCCCACACAGCTGACTCCAGTCACCGACGAGACCTCTGATAACACCGGTGCACCGGGCTAAAAATAATTCCAGAGGATCAAATCTGGCCTGTTGCAAAATCAAGATGCGTTTGTGACTTCAGACATGTCTTCAGCTGTCCATGTGTAATCACTGCAATCAAAACAAGCAGCGGTGTGAAGCCGACGTCAAGGCTGAACTTTCTGACCCTGCTTTCACGTCTCCCGTTGCCTTGTTTTCCATCATCCAATCTCAATTAATCGGAATATTTTCTGCACTTTTTCCTGTTTCCTGTTTGGATATCTGGCCTGCTGCTGTTAACCACTACAATTACTCAGAGTGTTGTTGAGAATGTATTGGAAAAGCTTGGAGAGGATGAGAGCAGGAGAAGGGGGAAATGGCTGATAGCATGACGGAGATGCGTAAACGTATGATTCTGTTGTTGCCTGGGAAAGTACAACAAACAAACCCGTGGAAAAAGATGTTGTTCACACTCACAGACCTAAACCTCTTTTTCTTGCCTTTTGTTCGAAATACCAGCAGAACTATTCGATAACAGGAGGTGTTAAAACTTGGATTTTCCCGGTGGAGGAAATATTTGGAAAGTGGACATGGAAAATGGGCTGTTTTTTTCCACTCAGCTATCACACCTGATTTATTTGAGATATTCCTGGAAGGTCCTGCCACTGCTGCTGTCTCTGCCTACCCACGCGAAGGCCGGACTTCAGGCTCGCCAGGCGCCCTTAATCACACTGATCTGAGGCCGCCGGACTGTATTACCAGATATTAACATCGCCGCAAGAGGAAACAGTTATAATTAAAAATAATAATAAAATTTACAGAAGGGGGGGGGGGGGGAGAGAGCAGCCAAATTAGACCCAGCTAGAATGTCAGTGGTGAAGTCCATAGTCGGCTGCTGCTGTACAGGCAGTGTGGCCAGGGAGGTGGGGGGGGTGTATTAGTGCCTGAATCTTTTGGCAACCCTAGCCCTGTTACTCTGATCTGCAGTTTTACCAACACATTACATTTCTAGTCCTGTTTGTTTTAGCAAGCATCTTAAAAGCTCAAACAGATTCATCATGTTGGCCACTAGGGTGCAAAACAACCAGACAGTCACTCACAGTCCTGACAAGTTATCAGCTCGGAAGGTTTTTACTTTTGTGACACATCCGGCAGACAAAGAGCAACACTTTTACTTTGGAGTCTAGTTTGTGTCCACTGGATGAATTTGAGTCCTATATTCCCATACGCCCCTTTTAGCTTTGTTTTGGTCTCCACCAACTACTGAGAGAAATATCTGGCTCTTAAGCAGCTAGATTTAAACTCACTTTCACTAAGGGCCACTTTCACTGGAAAATGAAAATCACATCAAGGGCCAGGCAGGTATAGTTTATTGACATGTTTTTATTAAGAAAAGTCAAATATCTTTGACTGTATTACATTTTTTGTCATTTTTGTTGCTTTCGCCTACACTTTTGTTGACATAAAGCCCTACAAAAGTCAGCAAAAAATGTTCCGTAGCCATCATAGAGTTACTCAAACAGAGATACATTTTCAATAGTAGCTACCACACAGCCGAATCACAGCCATCTGTTTCTCAGCCTGAATATGAAAACTCTGGTGATTGTCAAAGTCAGAAAAGCTGCCAAATTCTGCTTTGAGTGTCGCGTGATTGCAGTTTGAAAAACACTTCCCTGTCTTTTTGGGTTTGGCGCACAACTAGATTACATTTATTGTGAACCTAAATTGATCCACGGGCCTTGAGTTTGACACGTGAGCTAGATCGTTCTACTTTCTTCACCAGCTAGTAGACGCTTACTTGTCTGCAGTTTGGTTCTGGACGGTTAGGTAGGGCTGCAACTTGTTATTTCCAGTATTGATTATTCTACGATTATTTTCTTGATTCGTTGTTTTGTCTATAAAATGTCAGAAAAGAGTGAAAAAAGAATGTTATAATTTCACAAAGCCAAAAAATAGTCCAAAACCCAAATATATTATGTCATATATGAGAAATAAAAGCATGAAATCTGAACATTTGAAAAGTTAGAACCGGCAAAATGTTTGACATTTCTGCTAATTTTGAGAAAATGTTGATCGACTATCAACTGTATATCAGAGGTCGCACGCCTCTGGAGCAACTAGGGGTTAAGTGTCTTGCTCAGGGACACATTGGTTGATGTATCGCAGTGGGAATCGAACCCGGGTCTCCCACACCAAAGGCACGTGTCATATCCACTGCGCCATCACCGTAGATATATACACTGTTTCCCTTATACAGGGGGTTTTCTTGGGGTCTAATCGTGCAGCTTCCTGTAAATCCCCCAGAGAAGTGCACAACGTAACAAACCTTATTTTAACAACATATTTTTAATCTGCATCTGGATCCAAATCTGCATCAAAAAACTCACACGTGTCACATTTTTTCCCATTCAAGTGAACTTGAATGACGGCCTTCCTTAGAGAGCATTTAGAGAGCGCAGTGTGTCAGGTCAGCGAGAGGCCACACTCAACACGTCTAGAAGTTTGTGAAGACTTGAGTAATGTGTCATCCCTGCTAATCCACCTCAGGCGTTATCAATCTCCTCAGTCACACCAACGGAGGTTCGGAGGAAGAAAATGTTCCTTTGATGAGTGTCCAGATTTGACAAAAGACTTTTGTATCTTCCCTTACCAACCGTGTATTTTAGTAACCAAACACAAACTGGAAGATGTAATTATCTGTTACCTTCTGCTAAAGAGACCAATGATGTGAGTTTGGCCTGGATTTTAAATGATGCATGGACAACATTATTGGGCTTAAACCCTGACATTGTGTGGGATGAGTCGCCTACATCCAGTTCACGAAAAGGTTTCACGTGCTGTATAGTTTTCTAATACTACAACTTCTTAAAATAGCAACCAGTCAGAAACTTGGAGGCAATTTCTTCCTCCATTGGAAGTGAGTTTTTTTTTTTTTTTTTTTTTTTATCATCGGTGTCAATGTTCTAAATGCATAATTAGCTGCACACTTTATTGTTACAGTAGGGAGGAACTGGTGACTTTTGGGTGTTAACTTTTCTTTGTTGGTTTCCCTTCAGCACTCGCCAAGGAAGGAAGCAGTTTTGTGGTATCAGATGGTTAGTTACACCCTTTTGATTCCCAGGGATCTGATTGGTGCAACTCTGCCCTGCACCCTGGGAAGTGGCGAGTGGTCCATTGTCCTGATAGATGGGTTGGTTCCTGAACAACATGACCTCATTCCCTCTCTGGGGAGAGGTCCCGAAGCAGAACGGTGGGGTGTTGAAAACACACCCTACTAAGCTTGATGAATAATGGGTCGAGAGATCGTAAATAACATAATTTAACATATTCTTCAATGCGCTGTTTGGCTTTTCAGCTTTCTGTCGCTGCCTGTAGACAATGTGAAGACAGGAGGAGGACACACAGATGATTCTGCTGCCGGCTTTTTAAAGCACATCGATTAATCGGTTGTCAATTAAAGATCGCAGCCAATTAGGTGTCGAGCAGGCCGACATGCAGCTTCACCGAATGGAAAGGGAGGTGAGTGCTGTGTGTTCAGTGCAGAACATTATCAACTCTGGCCCCAGGGACTGGGTCATTGACCTGCTGTGCCATGTCCCAGGGGTTAAACCTGTTCAGGAGCTTTGTGGCGTCCCAGGACGACGAGCAGCATGTGCTGCTGAGGGCATGTGTTGACAACATAAGCACTTTTTTTTTAGACGGACACTGGACCAGTTACATGCTGGCTTCATGTTTAAAGAAGCCAACAAGTCACTTTTCAATATTCTGAAATAGGAATTAACAGTCCCTCCAGGATTTCGCGGCCTTTTTTTGAGATTGTTGCGACCCAAAATGCCTGATTTTGCAGGAGCTTTTGTCAAAAATTGCAATAAAAGTTGCAATGTCTTTTATATTTTTGTTGCAATAAAGTTTTTTTTTTTTTTTTTTGGTAGAATTCTTTAAAAATAAAAAGAGAATGCAACTACTCTGGGCTGAGTTTTCCTAGTAACCTTACCAGAAAGGCTCAGGATGCTGTAAATGTAATATGAAAATGGCTGGTGGATTTAAGACAAAAAATAATAATTTATTGAATGAATCAAATTTGAACATATGTGTCAGTGGCTTGTTAATCTTTACATTGTTAGTTAATTTCCTATCCTGGGACACACATTCACTTTGATAAAGTAACATTACTTATTGGACTTTAACTCATCATTGCACTTAAAATAACGAGCGTAGCTGTCCTCAATTTAGGACATCGTGTATGTCTCATCTCGGGTTTTTCCTGCATCCACCGTGTGTTTGTGTGAGTGCGCGCGTCAGTTGTAGGGGGAACTCAGCAGCAGCCCCGCCTGCTGCAGAGAGACGACAAGAAACAGCAGCAGCTTTCAGCGACTTCAGAGTGAAAAGTACGTTTTGTTGGTAAATGTGAGATATTCGAGTCACACACGTCTCGTCTTCATATCAGAAACAAGGAAATGAATTTGCGATTGTGTATTACGTCAAACCGTTCTCACTCCCGCTTGGTCAGTGGCTCTGAGTCACATACTGATGCAAAGTCTGGCACGCGGGACTGCTGTGATTGGTTGAAGTCGCGGGAAACTCCGGTTATTGGTCAAATTGCGGTAAAGTTGTGGTGATTGGTCAAAATTGCGAGTCACACCAAATTCACGGTGATTGGTTGAATTTGCGTGAATTGTTGTACTCGCAGAGATTTTATTGCACTAATAGGCCTAGGTAGTGCCAGAACTCACCGGTAGCCTGAGTACCGTTCTTACTGCGTACCACCACCTCCTGCGGTGAGTAGGTATGCATCCCTAGGGCTGGATATCATTCAAAAATGTTCTATACCTGTACCAATACCGTTACTTCGATACCCGTTCCTAAACGATGCTTTCTTGCGATACCAATTTTATAAAACAAGAAGAAATTACAACATTGCGACACAAATCTTTTTATTTATTTTTCAGCTCCTCCTGCGTGAGCCGTCCCTCTGCGTGACTCTACAACGTGTAACGTTAGACAGCCAATCACAGACATTATTAGATCTTGGTAGAAGCATGCTGCATACTTATTGGCTCACTGACTCTGATGAGACTTACTGCTTAGGTATTATAATTGGGTATTGAATGACGAGGTATTTTTTTGATACTTACAAAGGCAATTCGGTCGGTGCCCAAAAAGTATTAAATTCGGTACCCAGCCCTATGCGCCCCTAAACACCTGCGTGACTGCATCTCTCACATAGAACTTTTTGCGAAAACTGAAGTTTGTTTGTTTTCTGAAAAATTACAAAATACTAATTATTAATGAATTTGTTTTTAGCTAACTTAACCAGCAGGACTTTGCATTCGGTTTCACATGGAGCCCTGTGAGCTCCAGTATACTGATAAATGCAGCAGTCCCCCCTCGCCTTACCCGAGGTGCTGTTTTCAATAAGTTGCAAAGGAAAAGAGTTGACTTCACTGAAGCAGCTCCCCGGTATCAAAAACATGATTCATGTTGTCCATGCGCACAGTTAACTACACACAGCAGTGGCCAAGCGGAAAAAGCTGCCCTTGTTTTCCAGATAGAAATAGGAAATCAACTATGGACCTTTAACAGCGGAGGGAAAGAAAATAAAGACGAGGAGGAGAGGAACAACACAAATAAACAAAGCAACAACTGTAGTAACAGTGACATGTGTGGGGATGTTACAAAATCATGATACATTCTTTATACTTAGCTAGTATATCTGACAACACTGTACGTTGATGACGATGTTTGATTGATTGATTGATTGATTGATTAGGGCAGCACATGATTTATTTTTTTATTTCATGCTAACTGGGAGACGAAGAAAAGCACAAGCTATTTTGTATGTTTGTGTGTCTTGGTCTTCATTTGTCATCCTAATATCGAGTAATAAATGTTTTTGAAAAAAGTGTTTATACTGTAAGAGTAAGATCTTTGTGTGCAAATATTGGCAGAATTTTAATTCTCTCTTTACCCATTGAACAGCAAGCTTTTTAAAATCTGACCTTGAGAGAAAAAATTTAAATTTTCTTGCAAGTTTTGTCTAGTCTGCAGTCTGTGAGGCTGTACTAAAGTAGACACAGTGGTGTTATAAGCACCGCTGGCTTTTTGTCAACCTAGCCATTGATTGTGTTTCAAAATTCTGGTCAGATCCGTTGTCATTGTCCTTTGTCAATCTACTCAGTCATCCCTTCCATTGGGAGTCTTGATTCAAGTCCAACAGCAGAGTCACTTTTAGAAAGTATCCTCACTTCTGTAATTGTGTTAAATTCTTCAGTATAACAGCGGGCATGTGCTTGGACTCTGATCTGATTTTAAACTGATTTATTGGAAGTGAGCAATGACTCAGATTTTCCTTCATGTGTGAGAGATCTACAGCACTTCCTCCGCAGAAGGGTGGTCTTGTGTGTTGTGCAAATCCATTTGATTGGTGAGAAGGTTCCATGGCATCCGCCCAAATATAGTTGGATTTATTCCTCTGTTTTCAACATAATTATTATGATGTAAAGTCTGCTCAGCAGGAGCAAAGCAAAACGTCAAGGCTCCTCTGATATAGGTGATATTCCTCGCCACTGATGTCATCTGATTTTGTCACATGTCTGGGGCGCATCCAGGAAGACGTTTTAGGGGTGACATCAGGTCAAACAGGCGCCCGTGCAGCAGTAAATAATCAATGTCCGTTTGAAGAATACAGGCCAGTAGGATATGGCCAGCAGGACTGCAACTGGACTTTGAGCTCCGCTGTGAGGGCCTCAACCTCTTCACTTTGGGGGAAGGTGCACAGGGAAGAAAGTCAGTGCCAGGGGCCTAATCTATTTCTGTGGCCCCTCTCTTTGGGGGCTGTTGTCAAGCCTCAGGGCAGGCAACTGTATCAACACGATCTGGTGCTCCATGCGTTCTCGTTCACCCAGACCCCTCTGAACAGTCACCAAAGCCGACTGTGCACATCGAGCAAACACAGGGACAAACAGCAGACGCTGGATACCTATCGCCTTTGGGGAGGGGGGGGGTCGTCAGCTTTTTGGGGTTGGGAATGGAGTTCAGAATATGCTAGAAAGAATGCTTCAAATGTAGGCAGCACAGAACTGCACATGTGGCAAATGTGCAAATACACTCAAAAGCACTATTCGCACTGGACCAGTGTTACATGGGCAACTCTTGTAATTTGTAATAATTGCGGAGCTCGTCTGTTATTTTAATTCCCTTCAAAACTGCCATGTCTGTAATTTATTTCAATAAAAAAATTCCACAGCAAATTAACTACCATATTTTGCCAAACACAAAGGTTGTGTGACAGTATTAGTTCCGTGCGAATCGCCATATTGGTGATTGTATTGGCTGCCTTGGCAATTATAAATGAAAGTTTTTGCCAGAGCCTTGACATCATATGTGGGGGATAATGCCAGTAAATTCAAGTTAAATACAGACTTCCGCCCTATTCGCATGGGACTAGTATTACCAAGGGGGCATCATGTGATTTAGAAGTCATCCCCCCACGTCTGCGTTTCGTGCGGCGCATTCGCACGGTATAGGTGAAGTTTGTATTTAGCATGAAGAGCGACAACGGTAGCGTGTTGGTTGGTGGGGTGGATGAGTCAAACAACACAGGATTGTCAACGAGGAGAGGTGCCGTTCTTGTCCCCGCGTGTCACTGAAACGTACATTTTGTATCCCCACCCACCATCTTTTCCTAAACCTAATTGTCTCGTTTTTGTGCCGCATGTCAGTTAAACGTACACTGTAACACTGTACACCAACAGCTGCACCTCCAGTCACCAGTCCGTCAAGCTTCTGAAGTTTGCGGACGACACCTCCCTCATCGGACTCATCTCTGATGGAGACGAGTCCGCCGACAGGTGGGAGGCTGACCACCTGGTGACCTGGTGCAAGCAAAACAATCTAGAGCTCAATGCTCTAAAGACAGTGGAGATGGTTGTGGACTTCAGGAAGAACCCAGCCTCACCTGCCCCCATCACCCTCTGTGGCTCCACAATTGACACTGTGGAGTCTTTCTGCTTCCTGGGAACTACCATCTCCCAGGACCTCAAGTGGGAGCTGAACATCAGCTCCCTCGTCAAGAAAGCACAACAGAGGATGTACTTCCTGCGGCAGCTGAAGAAATTCAACCTGAGCCACTCCCCTCTGGCAGGAGGCTGAGGTCCATCAGGACCAAAACCTCACGCCACATAAACAGTTTTTTCCCCTTCAACAAGGCCCGGAACCCACCCTGACTCTCTCCAAACTTCTCCTCTGGCTCCTCATGCCACTGTACCTACTCTGCTGTAGCGTTCCTTTTTACTACTGTTTAACTTATTTTACTATTTATTTAAATTTATTTTATCGTTATTAATACATACTGTGTATATGTTTATACTTATATTGTTTATATTCTTTTTATCCTTCTTATATTTGAATGTGTGACATGCTCCAACAACACCATGACAAATTCCTTGTATGTGCAACGTACTTGGCAATAAAGCCCTTTCTGATTCTGATTCTGAACGTACGTTCCCGACCCAGAGCGTCAAAAGGTGACTCCAAGAGTCCCAACCAAGCGCATATAAATGTGCCAAAGGGCTAGACGCTAAAGGAGACATTTTCCGTCCGTATCAAACGCCAAAGGCACCTGACCATGCGTCACTTTTTGATGCGCTGGGAGTGAGAATGTGTTGCCAAAGTCCCGTGCGAATAGGGCTAAAGATGATTAATATTGAGAGGGTGGGCAACAGGACGTTACCACTACAGTTATAAACCTGTGAAGAGGTGGCTGAGAAAGTAATTACATAATGTTTTGATTCCTAAAAAAGCCAAAATGTCTGAACTGTGATGGATGAGGGTGATTTTCAAGGGACTACAAAAGTCCCCACCCCTGCATGGCTGACATGCTTTCTGACCGTGATCCTTTGTTATAATCCCATTCAAGCATCTGATGTCTGTAGTTGACACAGCACCAGCGGGAGGTGGTGTTTCTATTGTTAGCCTCTTTATGTTCAAAAGAGAGTCTGTCATCATGGACCGTATGGAGACAATAGAAATGGCATGTTGGCCTTTGCTGGTAAACACACAATGACGTGACCAGCGCCGTGTGTGTTATGGCAACAACACACAGATTAACGTGCAGCATTGGTCACTTGTGTATTTTGATAACCCTCATATGATGATTCAGAGTGTGTGTAGTGCCGTGCATCTTAACGGCTCAGGCTCTGTCGGTTCGCGCAGCTTTTGAGTGTGTTACACAGAAAAAACGAGTTATTAAATAAATATTAGCCTCCTTTTATCTGCATTATATCATCACAAATCTTCTGTCAGATCAGGCTGCTAGAGTCACTTTTTGCGTCATTGGGCAGGTTGTGAGCGGCTTTAGAACAGGAAACTAAACTGTTGAAACTGCCGTGAGGCTGCAGTACTCTCATGTTACGGGTCAAACTACCAAAATATGGACATGACCTTGTATACCACAGTAGCAAAATGACACAAAATGTGGTTTGGTGTAAATACTGGAACATTTACATTAGGAATGTGTCGTGGAAATGACCTGAAAGCACTCAAACAAACATAATGCACAACAACACTGGTGGAATGATAGTTGAAGTTATTATTATTGTATAATAATAAGAGAACGTCAAACCTCATCACAACCCCAGAGGCCAGGAAGAGAATGTCTTTCTGACCAGGGAGACAGAAAGTGCATCAAATATAGTTTACACTGCACATGAATAATATCTCTTCTTTGGGGATAAAGGTTGGGTTAATAATGTATGAAAATATTTGCCACAGTTAGGGGGGCCAGAGGGGGGGTCGAGGTTTAATATTACGGGGGCACTGGCCACCCCCCGAGAACCCCGCCTGATAACTTCCCACTGTTCAGATCTTAGGTCACAGATCAGCAGCCATGATCCTGTCCAGCCTCGGGGAGCTGTCATTACCAGTAGCTCTTATGTTTGAGAGTGTCTCGTTTAAGTCTCAGACCTTGGATGGATCGGGGCCCGGCGGCCTGCCGTGACCCCAGGATGTACAGCAGGAGTTGCAGCCGAGGTTTTGGCATGGCCTGCGGTTCCCGTGCAACTGTTTGCTAATGACCTGCACAGCTGTGAGATCGGGAGGAAATGTGTTGAATAACGTAACATGGCAGGCCAGACTTTCTCTCCCTGACCGCGATCCAGAACATTTCTTCTAAGTAAATTTTTTTTTTTTATTGTTTCATTGTCAGTGTCTTTCAAAGCTTTTCTACATGTAATAGATCATATGCTGTGCTTATTTTACGACTTCCCATAGCCTGTCTTGGACATGACAAACACCTGGCCAAAAATCAGGCCCTTTTATTTGGCAGCTGTACACAGACATAACATTTACATGGACTGTAATATTTCCAGTATTAACTTGATTAAGACAACACCCTGAATAAAAAACTCATGCAAACAGCATGTTCTGATTATACTGACCCGGCAAAGGTTCTAACTGAATTAAGACTTGGGAGTATTTGAACTTTCACATCAATGAAACGGCGGTTTAGAAACACAAACACTCTTAATCAAACAATAAATCAATAAATGTAAGTTCTTAATGGCGTTCTGGATCACATACAGCAAACCACCTGTTGCCAGCTCTGTCTGTTCAGGCACCCTTTTGATCGAGAAGAGTTATTATATGAATATTAGGGCTCTTTTACTTTATATCAGCAGTGTTGGGAAGGTTACTTTGCCAATGTAACAGGTTACTGATTACAAGTAACCCTATTAAGAATGTAATAGTTGTGTAACTATTTCAAATACTTTATCAAAGTATTATTACATTTAACCACTTTCTGATTACTTTTCGAAATTTCTAACGCTAGCATAGCTAACTTCTTATGAATGGTGGTTAAATATAAACTACTGGATATGCACCAAGCAAACATATGGTGCTAAAATACGTCTGCCACATTGGAAGCGGGTGTGTCACACCGAAGGTAGGCATGTCTTCCCTACGTTATTTAATATGACTGCTTGCAGTTACTTTAAGCTTAACCTACATACCTGCAGATGTTTCCTGAGGTTGGATATCGGCATTTTTGACGTCGATATGATTTGGACCGCTGGTTGCATTGCATGGTTATGTCCCAACTAGAGCTGAAGATCTTTACCCAAATCGACGGGAACCGACGGTTCGGTATTAATCTCTATCATTTTACACAGGCTCGGGCCGGGCTCTGGCTTGCGCTCCGGGTTGCGCGCTAAATGAGCGGTCAGGTGATGCGTTTCGATTAGCGCGAAAATGGATGCTGAGGAGGTGAAACAGAGGCTGGCCTCTGGAGGACTTATTTTATTTCTTTGTTCCAACTTCCAAGTGGCCGATAGCCTCCGTTAGTCATGAATAAATGATGTTAAAACATGTAGAAATGACTCATTCTTGACAAAAGGCAAAACAGCTGTCTGCGTGCGGCGCAGTCTCTTTTTTCTTTCTCTCCCCTTTCCACCGAGTGGTGCGTGTGCCCGGTCGCGGTGTGAAGCGCGTGTCCGCGCTATTCTCCGACATGCACTCTGATCACTGCTGACAGATGGCCTTTTGTACAGTCGGGCTGTAAACCGGTTCGGGCTTTTAAAAAGCTGTCAATTAAAATGTACTTGTCGGGCTCGGGCCGAAATTTTGTCGGGCTCGGTCCTATTCGGGCCGAACTTTTAAGGCCCGATTACAGCTCTAGTTCCAACCCTTCTCAGATTTTTGTATGAAATGTTTTTTTTTTTGTTTTTTTTTTTATATTTCCAGCACTGGAACACGTTTTTATCCGTAGCCGTAGTGGCAACTCTCAGACAGCTTGAGAGCCAATTGAACAGTGGCACTGTGGCGCTGCAAATTCAAACAGGAGAACCAATCCAAATAGAATAGCATCACACTTTACTAAACGGCTGTGGCTGCAAATGGCGAAAAAAGACTTGTGCACATGAAAAACATGCAAAGCAACAAAATGAATATTATTCAACATATAGCCTAGCTTTTTACGGAACATATATGTAACCCCAAGTAATCATGAACATTTTCATAGGTAACTAATTTAGTTCCACATTTTTTCCCAGGGACTGTTACGGATTACAGTTACCTTTATTTTGTAATAAAATTACATAATGCTGTTACATGTAAACAACAACGCTTTATTGGTCCCCATCACTGCATATCAGAGGCCCGTTTCAGAAAGCAGGTTTAGTGAAAACTCTTGAGTTTGTTAACCCTGAGATGAGGGGAACTCTGGGTTTTCTGTTTCAGAAAGAGAGGTAACTTCACCTCAGAGTCAGTTAGTAACTGAGTCTGTGAACCTAACCTGGTCGGGAGCAGTTTCTCTCAGTCGCCTCCCTCTGACACAGCGCTCTTTCATTTCCTCATTCATTCATTCAGTCTGTATCAGGTGCATTTTAGTGCAGTTTGTTATCTATTCAATTCAATTCAATTTTATCAAATCATAACAAGAGTTATCTCGAGACACTTTACAGATAGAGTAGGTCTAGACCACACTCTATAATTTACAAAGACCCAACAATTCCAGTAATTCCCCCAAGAGCAAGCATTAGCAGTGGCTAATGCGACAGTGGTGAGGAAAAACTCCCTTTTAGGAAGAAACATCAGACAGACCCAGGCTCTTGGTAGGCGGTGTCTGACGGTGCCGGTTGGGGGTGTGATGAACAGTGGCAATAATAGTCACAATAAAGATAATGGAATAGTGACTACAAATGGTAGTCGTAGTAGTTCATGTTATAACAGGGCACGGCAGGGCTTTACAGGATGTAGCATGGCACAGCACAGCATGGGTGGGCGTAGCAAGACGCAGACACTTGGCGGGACGCAGCCGGACGCAGCCGTACACTGCAGGGCATTGCAGAGTGTTGGACCACAGTGACCGCTCCGACCAAGATCGTGGTGCCACCCTAATCCAAGGGAATATTCTGGGCGGGAAAAGAAACATAAGGACTCCGGTGAGTATACTCCCCAGAGCTAGGTTAGTAACAAGCATTTCTGGGGCAAGGATGCACACAAATGGAAAGAGAGAGGAGAGAGCAGCTCAGTGTGTCACAGGAAGGAAGGAACTTCCCCAGTAGTCTAGAACTATAATAGCATAACTAAGAGAGGCAGGCTAAAGAGAGGTGCCTGGTCGGGCTAGAACTCTCCCCAACCGGATCGGGCTGTACTGGCCTGCCTCCCTCTACTCTACTCTATTCACTCCCTAACTATAAGCTTTATTAAAGAGGAGTGTTTTCAGTTTATTCTTAAATATGGTGACAGTGTCTCCCCCCCGAACCCAGACCGGGAGCTGGTTCCACAGGAGAGGAGCTTGATAGCTGAAGGCTCTGGCTCCCATCCTACTTTGATGTGCATGAATAATTGCTAATTATCTGCATGAATAAAAAAAACAGTGTTTGATTTAGTAACTGTGTTAGGCAGATTATAAAACGTTTTTTTTTTCTCAAAACATGGCATTTCCTTTTGTCGACGATCCCGTTGATGAAGAAGCTGTATTACTGCGCAGGGAGTTAAACATACGTCGGGAGATGACGTTGAGGCCCCGACTATAGATGCATTTTCATCTCCAGATACTAGCCTATACCTATTTGAGCGGTATCGTTTTTCTTCCCAGTCTATCAGCTATGTAGATACCTTATCCGTCCTCATATCACTAACGTCACCCATCATGGTCATGCTCTACATCCCAGCACATTCTTTGTGTAGCATTAAGTTTTTTTGCAAACGGCAGTTTTCTTTACAACATTGGTGATGCGGAGCATATTAGTAAAGCCACTGTACAGCAAAGCGCTGTCAGAAGAATGTGACTCGCTCTGAAACCTTTTTTAAACATTTTTGTAGTGTTCCCTGGACACAAACCAGTACGAGCCATTTAAAAGGAGTTAAGGAGAGTTAAGTGTGTGTCTTTCGTTGAGCCTTATAACCAATGCAAAGAGACGTGTCTATGATATACAGAGTAAGACTTAACACGCTCAGCTCACATTGAAACTTAGAAGACTCATTATATAGGATATACACTACTGTGTGATGGCGTTAATAAGACGAGTGGAGATGAACAGAAAACGGAGAATGATATGCAACAACAAACATGACCCAGATTCAGCGTCACTCAGGTCCTTGGTGAATCACTGAAGAGCAGGTCGCCTGCATTTCAGTTGTCAACGCTGCTGCTTGGGTGACTTTTTGCGTCATGCTTGTGAGCGGCTTTAGGATAGGATACCAAACTGTCAAAATATCTGAGAGTCTACAGTACTCTCATATAACAGGTCAAACCACAGTGAAAAATAGACACAAGGTGGTATACCACGGTAGCAAAATGACTCAAAATGGGGTTTGGGGTGATTACTGGAACATTTCAATGACCTGTAATGGTAGCAACAGTTGTGTAAGCAACCCGTAGAACCAGCTTTACCCAGATACTATATGGAAATTTACTGTACGATCAATTAGGTCAATAGTCAGATCATAACATAAAGTTGTATGGCTTATTCCCTTAGCTGTGTGGACTCACTGTTTGATGCTCACTGCCCCGAAGAACTGAGTGAGCTCTGAGGTAACCTTTGGGCAAGGAAACTCTTATTACAGTTTATCATGGTTGACCTGAACTGATCCATCTCAATGGGATCATTCAGGGAATAAATCACAGATCTGAAAGGAGCCAAATGGTGAAAACTAATTCTATCAGCACTACAGTAATATCAATATCTCTACTCCGCACTGTTGTCTTGCCACGAAAACACTTGTCATTCCTTTGATATTTATGTATTGATATAAATGCACCCAGCCTGAAAGATGCCTATCAATTCACCTGCAGTGCTTCACAAAAAGAGAACTTTTAGTGATGAAAAACATTTCATGACAACTCGTTTGTCTGGGATCACAACTTGGAATGAATGAAGTTGGAACAGGATTTGTTTTTAATGGAGTGCGTAACCTACCAAACTCAGCATCAGGGCGTGAACACAGACTAACATAATTGCCCAGATATGGGTGTTGTTTTTTTAACCTGTGTTGTTGCTTCACCTCTTGGCTTCCTGTTTTCTTTAAACTGTAACTTATTAGGGGTCCAAGCCCGAGTCTGTAAGAACGGGCAATAGCAAAGCTATGCCGTTCATACAGCAGGGCTGTAGAACCCTATTGTTTTTCTACTGATTTTTCCTCTTCATTATTATTCTTCTCCGCCTAAAACTCCGACTACAGCCTAAACCGTACATGGTGGGGGGTTGCTGTTTTCAGGACTGGTCCGAAACTCCGCAAGGACCTCAGGCGCAAAAATTGACCCACTTCCACCACTAGGTGGCGCTATAGCAGAAAAAACGCGTTTGGCCCTATAACTCCCACACCGTACACCTCACATTTAAAAACCATATATCCACGTGTTCCCTGGATCCAACTGAATCACGTGATATAGGCCACGCCCATTTCCGCCTAGACTTTTATGCGTGAAAAATCGCGATTTATCAAAAACCTACTTTTTCGAACTCCTCCTAGACCGTGCGACCGATCTGCACGAAACTTGGACCGTAGCATCTCCAGACCGACCTGACAAAAAGTTAATGAAAAGAATTTTTATAGGATAAAAATTGCGCATATTACGCACAAACAAATTTGTGTAGCTAACTATGAAAACACCGACTTTGCCATATCTCAGCCAAAATACATGCTATCAACGCCAAACTTTAGATTCTTGTTTGACATGACCCTCTGGAGGTCCCCCACGCGTTTTACGAAAATTGGTCACTAGGGGGCGCTACAAGTACAAAAAGTTTATATCTCATGAACGGCTCATTTGATTTTTACAAAATTTGATGGGTACCATCTAGGGACACTCCTGAGGCCATGTCTAGAGTTGCGTACTGAGGGGTCAAAGTGGGCGTGGCCAATGGGACCCAAGTCTAGATTCACCACTTACACTAATGTGAACAACTTTAAATTTACAGGGTAGATAGACAATGGGTCATGGACCACACCTACCAAAAATTACACATGTGGACCACTAGGTGGCGCTATAATGGTTTTTTGCCTTTAACTCCCACATTACACATCCCACATTAGAAACCCATACATCCACGTGTTCGTTGAATCAAGCTGAATCACATGATATAGGCCACGCCCATTTTTGCTTAAAATCTTTTTCGCAATATCGCACAATGCGCAAAACCAACTTTTTCAAACTCGTCCTAGGCCGTGCGACGGATCAGCTCGAAACCTGGTAGGTAGCATCTCCAGATGGACTTGACCAAAAGTTACTCAAGAAATTTTGCTACGTTAAAGTATGCGCATTTGACGACCAAACACATTTTCATAGCTAGCTAGCACAAACATATCATATCATATCTCGGCCAAATTAAATGTTATCAGCAAGGAACTCGGAATCATTGTTCATCATGCCACTATCATGCTCTGTACCAAATTTGGCAAAGATCGGCCTTTAGGGGGCGCTATAAGCAACGTTTATTTGTTTTGGCCAATAACTCAATGCATTTAAATGGGAAATTTGCATATGCGATATCTCTGTCACGGTAAAAGCAATCACCACGAAACGTCTGGTGCTGGTTTGGCATGCCGCTCTGAGGCTCTGTACCAAATTTGGCGAAGATTGGCCATTAGGGGACGCAATAATCAACGTAGACGAGTTTTGGCCCTTTTACTCAATGTTAATGGGATATTTGCAATGGAAATGTACCACAGACCTTGCAGCTCACACTTGTCAATATTTACTGATGTTTGCCTCTTACCGTTAGGTTTTGGTTTTTACTTTTGTGTGCTCCTTTGGTTTTTTACAATAAACAAACTTCTTAACCCACCTGACAAAGTTTCTACTACCTTCACAGTGGACAAATGCAACTCTTTTTTCTCACTTTTTCAATCCAAAATCTACACCATTCATAGGCGGCGATACCGTGCAATTAAACATTGCAGTTGGTGCTAAGTGGAGCATCTGTCATAGTTTGATTGGTTATGTAGGTGGCATTGATGCTTAATTTCCCACGAAGCACCCACGGAGGAAAACATAAATCGGCGCCTATGACGCCATTTGCAACAACTTGACCACCTCCCCTGCTCCTTCAACCACCACACCTGCCTCCCCCCTCCACCCTCTCGGTCACTCTCATTTCTCTCTGCTGTACCCTGCGGTCAGGGGGGTTAAGAAGTTTGTTTATTGTAGAGAATACTTAAAGGTAGTCCGTATAAGCGTGGAGGTGAACTGTTGACCGCTACGTTTCCAACGGCGACGTACCGCAGGCGTCGCGCCTCTCGATATTTCGCGACGTTTGCCTCCCCGCCGCCCGGCTTCGGGTTCCGCTTACGCGCGCTCGGGGGCAACTGGCGTGGGTGGCTTGGGCCCCGTCATAACTGCTTGCAGTTCTAGTTTTGTTTTGTTTTTTCAACCTGGACCCTATTTTCCCATGCTTTTGTGTCTAAGTGACTGATGGGAACAACAATCTCTGACATTGGCCCAGTATTAAACAAGATCACTGCAGTCGACAGACAGCGAAACGAACTACAATGTAAGTTCATTCAATTTACGTCCACAAAAGTGCTTGTTTTGCCACTGACATACTCAGATTATTATTCTAAGTGTCTGACAACATTATTTTTAGGATTTATATATTTTAATCACCATTTCTGTAAATGCGCAAGTGTTAGCCAGGTGGCAAATTTTTAACCGTAGTTCTAGTTACCTAGCATGGTGGAAGTAAACCGGAGCAAACCCACGCAAACAACATGCAAACTCCACACAGAAAGGCCCTGCCCGTACTGGGGATCGAACTCTGCTCAGACCGAGGATCGAACTCTGCAGTGCCAGCTTGCTGTGAGGCAAAAGTGCTAAAAGAAGAGCTACCGTGCCAGTTAATGGAAAGGTTTTCTAAAGCGTGATTTACGGTCCTGCGGAGGCTCCACGCGGAGCTTTCTCCGTAGCCTACGTAAGTGGCCTGAAGTTTATACTTGTGTGTTGGCGTGTGCGTCGAGTCGGCATGTGTGTGTGGGGGGAGTGGGTGATAGAGCGAGGGAGAAAGTGAGAGAGTGACAGCGATTAGCTTCGGCGTGAGTAGTGACGCTAGAGTCATAGTGAGAGAAACAAAATGTCTCCCCTGTGCTTTCTGACCACGCTGAGAAGTCTGTAGCAGGAAAAGTTAACCCTCTCCTTGATTTCATGTTGTTTATGGAGAAGGAGAACCAGGAAATTGAGTAGGGGGAAATGCAATACCATACCAAGCCGCGGCTGTACGTCACACAAAGTGTAGTTACATTTTTCGTGAGGTGCACGTTCTCGTGTCTCCATGTACCTACCTAAGTTGCAACGGCGTAGATTTTACGCAGAAGCATAAATCACGCTTGAGAAGGTCAACCAAATTGCTTTTACTAAAGCCACCAGACTCCATGTAAATAAACAGTAATTTTATCATCGTAAAATACACTTCATTCAAAGTCGACAGACATAAAATCTAACTAAAAAAAGCCATTTTTGGTCTTCTTTCTTTTCCAACAATCACAACTCTGAAGTAAACACAGTTTACCGATTTACATGTGAAAATAAAACAAGTCTGGCGGGTTTAGCGATAGCTATTTTGAAGCCGTTTCTGGTTAAAGGAAGAGGATTGTACTCTTTTTAAAAAAAAAAAAAGGTCTTTCTCTGTAGGGATCCTTTCTATAATGCTGTCAGACACATAACATAATAATCCGAGCCTGTCAAATGGTGGAAAAAACACCCCGAAGTTACCCTTTAATCCTCTGAGAGGATACTGAGAGGACACGGAGACTGAGAAATAAAAAACATCTTTGAAAGAAATGATTACAATTCTAGAAAAGCTCTGTGTTTGATTATGCTGATGAAAAATAACACGAAAACCATCAAAGCAGAGAGCTGTGATGACTAATGATGTTTAGAGAGAAACTAAAGGTGCGTGAGCTACTTATGTCAGTTTGTCTTTGGTCTTCTGTTTTGGGCTTTTATATCCAGCCAACGCTCGACACGGCAGCGCCAGACATCATTCTTTTAGGTCAGGCAGCAGAAACACGCTGCCCTTAAGCCTACACGCTTACAGCTGGACCTGTACGAGCTCTACTTTCATGTGTCCTCAAGTATCTCTCTGCTCACTTATGTATCTTTTTACTGCAATGATTACATCTTTAAGGAGAGAGAACTGACCACCTTTGAAAAAAAAAAAAAAAAGGAAATTAGGAATGGCATTCAACACAACAGGAAGACAAAAAGGACAGCAAGGGGTCAGGCGAAGATTAAGGGCAAAAACAGGTGTATAACTGCCGTGTTTAGTAAATAGTGAGATCCAATCTCTCAGCCTTCCCGTTCCGCTGTCTGTTTGAGGGTAAATACCACCATGTGGCCCTGCAGAATAAATAAAGAAATGACAGAGCACTTTTGCCCGGGGAGCAGGACTACTGTAATAACAATCTCAAATTAGAGCTCCCATTGGTCGATATGAAATATCCTGTAGTCCTCACTCGCTCCCATCTATCATCATACCTCATTATGGAGAAATCCAAACAGTCAAGTACCCGATGTTTGGGTGTTTTTACACCACCAATCTTGGACTCACAGATGTGTACGCTTTGAGCGCCTGGTTGCATGCAAAATGACATAACGTTGACAGCACATGCTCATGCTTTACGCTCGTGTGTTTGGGAGTGTTTTTCACTGAAGTAGATTACACTTATTTTCCATGCTGCTCATCCCTGTGATGTATTATCCACCTAATTCAACTGATTATGAAGCCTTGTTTAATGTATTTAATCACCGACTTAAGATAAGTCTGATTCCACTTTGCGTCCCTCGCTGGGTAGCTTTTACCAGGAATCCACTTTGAAGTAGAAAGCCTCTTTCCTGAGTGCACCTTGCCGAACAGCGCCGGTGGAGGGGGACAGTGTTTTAGTGACAACAAAGGACAAACATGACATAAACACACAGTCGCGCTGCAATTGATTTACTGCACCTAGGAAAGAGTGTGCGTTTCATTAAGGCCATTCGCTCATCGCATTCACATCTTAGATTTTCCTAAAGTCAGAGAAAGAAAGGGGTCGCGTACGGGTACGGGTTAGGATGCTGAATTAATCTCCATTGGGAGTTTGCCTTGAGGTTAACCCTCACAGCTTCCAGAGGATGAGCTTTGTGCAGACATGTTCAATGTACAATAAAATGCCTGTGTGAAAAAAAGCAGCCCAAAGCTTTTCCCCACCCAGACGGCGAGCTTGGATTGGAAAAGGAGGCTGTTTTACCTGACCTCCACGTGGTTATGTGAATGATTACCTCCTGAGAGGAAAAGAAGGAAACATGGAAAACTCTCACAGTGGAAATAAAAATATATGTTCTCATGAAGTCATCCACTTAATTAACATGTTTGGATTTAACTTAAAGGACCTTTTTGGATAGACTTGCCATTCGCTACGGATGCAACTGGTTTGTTTGTTGTCTTCAGTCGAAAGTTCGTCTCTAATTCAATTTAGCCGCCGTAGCTAGGCTTTATGAGTTGGCATTTATGTGAATTCAGCAAAAGAAATCCCCATGTAAGAGTTTGATTACCTTACATTAGTAAGGAAATGTCATCGCTAACCAACTAACTGCTTTCAGAGAAGAGCGTCTGATTAATTTAGGTCAGCTTCACAGATGAGCTCCAGGGGTGGATGGTGAAGGGACAGGAAGTGCATCAGTCTTTCTGTTTTCCTCCAAACGTAACCACAACAAGTGGTTGTCACAGTCTTGTGACTCTTCACTTCTCTTGTCAGTGATGAGGCGAAACGCTGATGATTGATGAGTGTCTGAACTCTGTTTACTGCTCACTAAGGAAGGGCTTTTGTAGGGAATAATGAACGATTGATTGAGGGAGTGATTTCAGACCGATGGACCGCCAGAGAAACAACAACATTAAGTCCCCATAAGGACTGCACAATATAAAAAATGTTTTTATCGTCATCGTGATATCAACTGTCGCAATAAAGACATCACAAAAGGCTGCGACATATCGCCAAAGACACTCCACGATTTTTTGTGTTGGTTGAAAGAAAATATCAGCAGAACTCAGTAGCACTTTAAAAATGTAACTGTTTTTAAAGTGCTCATATTATGCTCATTTTCAGGTTCATAGTATTTAGAGGTTATATCAGAATAGGATTTTGTAGTTTAATTAAAAAAAACACCATATTTTTGTTGTACTGCACATTGCTGCAGCTCCTCTTTTCACCCTGTGTGTTGAGCTCTCTGTTTTAGCTACAGAGTGAGACCTCTCACTTCTGTTCCATCTTTGTTGGGAGTCGCACATGTGCAGTAGCTAGGTAAGGACTACTAGCCAGTCAGAAGCAGAGTATGAGGGCGTGCCCTGACAGTACCTAGGTAAGGACTACTAGCCAGTCAGAAGCAGAGTATGAGGGCGTGCCATGCTAGCAGCTAGGTGAGCATTATAACGTGTGTTCCAAAGTGACCACGTTTGTCTCTGAAGTAAAGGCTGGACTACAATAGAGCTGTTTGGAGCAGTTTGTGAACAGTGTTTTCTGTTGGAGATGGTAAGTCCCTTTGGGGTGGACTTTGGGCTTTTTCACTTTGTAAACCTATAACATGCACAAAAAAGATATATAACACAATAAAGGAAAGGGAAAAAGCCAAAAAGCATAATATGAGCACTTTAAGTGGTGCCTTTTATTTTTAATTCAATGTTCAATGTGTTCAATAAAAGAATGGTGGGAATGATTTCCTTTCATTTGTTTTAAATTCAACAAGCATTTTGTTGTATTTTAGCAGAATACTGAAAGCAGCAGAACTGAGTACACTCTAATATATGTTTATTTACTGCAAGTAATATTATCGTGATATTCAACAATGCATATTTTCCTTATCCTGCAACCCTAGACCCCATAAGAAGTAAAATGCAATGATTCATCTAGTAGGCCGAAACCTTAGAGTTGAGTCGATTTCCGGTTTCACCGTTCCAGTCCGGTGGACGAAGCTAAACCGGTTTGAGATGAAGTAGATCACATTTCACAACTACCATTTCTAGTCAAAGTTCCATTATCTTTATTGTGACTATTATTGCCACTGTTCATCACACCCCCAACCGGCACCGTCAGACACCGCCTACCAAGAGCCTAAATGCTTGCTCTTGGGGGAATTACTGGAATTGTTGGGTCTTGTGTGGTCTAGACCTACTCTATCTGTGAAGTGTCTTGAGATAACTCTTGTTATGATTTGATACTATAAAAAATTTAATTGAATTGAATTTCAGTCGCGGTGGGAGGGGGAAGGGTGCATGTTGTGTTCGTTTACTAGAAAAGTTTATGGGCCCTATCTTGCACCCAGCGCAATTGACTTTGTACACCGACACATGTATCATTCCTATTTTGCACCCGACGCACAGCGGACTTTTCCCTCCACAGACTCACGTCGGTAAATTAGGGGATGAACTTGCACTCCCGGGGCCGGTTCAGCAAAAAGAGGAGGCGTGTTCCGGCGCAAACGTTCCCTAGTGCTATTTTGCAGTTTCAGAAAACAATCGCGCCACAGACCAGGAAAAACCTAGTCTAAAGTCAGTGGCGCGTTATTCAGATGCTATTTCAAGGGCGCATACTTGGCCGTAATGTAGAGTGTGCACACGGCGCATACACTTTGCTTCTCTCATCTCACGGACCCAGCAGTTCCCATTTTTGCAGACCATACATAAATACAAAGAAAAATATGACCTTGTCTTACACAACATTTCCATGAATCATGGATGTGTTGATGACATAAATGAGGAAATATTAGAGGACTTAAGGAGATGTGATGTTGAACTGCATGTGCCGATGCCACTTAACCCAAACGCCCCAGCAGCAGCACGGGAGAGGAGAGACAGAAGAGCTGCATCGTCTATAGTGAGGTCATCTCGGTCTAATGTTAGACTACATTGCAAAAATATCACCATGCATTCATAACCTCGTGATTCAGTGAGAGTGAGCCCAAAACATCGGAAAGTATGTTTTTGTGACATTTCTTTATTTACATTTTGTCAAAAAGAAAAATCAATAGCAAACATCGGTCTCCTCGGCTGTGAACAGCTCCTGGCGTGCGCCCATGGATGTATTAAGAGCGTGCGCCTACCAAATCTGGCATTATAATAGCAATCCGCCATGGAACAAGCACGCCTTTTAAAGGGAATGTGAGATAACGCTCTGATTGGTTTATTGCACGTTACGCCCAAACCACACCTATGAGTAATGCAGCTACTTCAGACCAACCCATTTTAGATTTGCGTCAGGCGCAAGAGTCATTTATCCTGCCGGTATAATAGCAACACACCCGAGATCCGCCCACATAGCTACTTGCGTTTGATACTTGTGTTTCAGATTGTTAAAATAGGGCCCTGTGTGTTTTTTGGGTTGATGAAATAAAAATTCCAGAGTTAGACTCAAAGAAAACTAAAAATGCGCCACCGACATGGAAACATTTCAGATTTCAAGTCGTCCAAAGAGGTGAGCTGAAAAAGAAGAGGCAAAGTGTAAACGGCTAACCAAAGAGGTTATAATAAGCTCACTGCACAGTCCCTCCAGGATTTCGCAATGTTGCGATGGCAACAATTCACGCATATTCAACCAATCACCGTGAATTCAGTGTGACTCGCAATTTTGACCAATCACCGCAACTTTGCCGCAAATTTGACCAGTAACCGGAGTTTCCCGCGACTTCAACCAATCCCAGCAGTAGCGCGTGCCAGACTTTGTATCAGTATGTGACGTCGCAAAATTCATTTCCTTGTTTCTGATACGAAGACGAGACGTGTGTGACTCGAACATCTCACATTTACCAACTAAAGGTACATGCAAAACATTTCAGACTGTCCTGCCAACCTGTATACATTTCAACATCAATGTACGCTGGAACGTTTTTTTTCACTCTAAAGACGCTAAAAGCTGACTGCTGTTTCAATCCTGTCGTCTCTCTGTAGCGGGCGGGGCTGCTGCTTAGATCCCCCCGCGACTGACGCGCGCACTCACACACGGTGGATGCAGGAAAAACCCGAGATGAGACGTACACGATGACCTAAATTGAGGACAGCTACGCTCCTTATTGTAAGTGCAATGATGCGTTAAAGTCCAATAAGTACTTTATCAAACCGTATCAATGTGTGTCCTAGGCCAGGATAGGAAATTAACTAATAATGTAAAGATCAACAAGCCACTGACACACACGTTCAAATTTGATTCATTCAATAAATAATTTTTTGTCTTAAATCCACTAGCCATTTTCATATTATACCAACCTTTGCAGCATCCTGAGCCTTTTTGGTAAGGTTACTAGGAAAACTCAGCCCAGAGTAATTGTTTTCTCCCCAAAACAAGTTTCCTTTTTATTTTTAAAGAACTATACAAAAAGAAATCACAACTTTTTTTGCAACTTTCACTGTCTCCCGCAACTTCATTGCAACAAAAAAAACATTGCATTTTTTTAAAAAGCCCCCGCAAATACAGGCATTTTGGCCCTCAAAAAAGGCTGCGAAATCCTGGAGGGAATGACTGCAGAAACAACAAAGTCTTTGCTTAGAGGTGCATTTACGCCACCATGTGGACTGGAGTAGCTACACTCTCATTATGGGCTTCATAACTTTTGCTTATTAGCACTAAACTTAAAAGTACAACTGAGGCTGATTGCAGTGTTTTAGTTCTGCAGATATTTGGTCATAAACCAAAGTATTGGGGGTGGGAAATGAGGGTATCTTGACCTGATGTTGCTCGAGGAAAAATAATGGGATCTCAATGTATCCTGCAGCGAACTTGAATGTCTGAACCAAATTTTCACATTTTTTTTTTTAAAAACCAGCGGCTGAACTGCGTCATGGCAATATTTACGCCATCTGGATGCCGCCTTACATCCTGATCCTTGCACGTCATGTTCATTTTGCACTAAAGTTCTTAATAAAATGATAAAATACTCAGAGCCAGATGTACTAATGCTTTTGCGCTGGGCGTATTTGTTTTGCAATGTGCATGGCGAGGTATGTACAAACAGGCCGCACCGAGGTAAAAGCGCAGACTGCCTGTCACAGGAACTGAAAATGGCAAATTGCGCTTTTCTGTGTCATGCATATGCATTCATGGGAGGGTCAAGGGGAAAGTGGGAGTTTCCCATAAAGAGATGGGAAGGGAAGCATAAAGTGCGCCTAATTATGTATTCTGCGGTATGTACAAAAAACGCCCGTGAAAGCGCGCCTCTATTTTGCGGCGCAAGCGGGTTTCCTGGCATATGTCTCCTGGTGAAATGGCAGCAGTAATCCGAGCAAGACGAAGACATAGGTCAAGGAGACGAGCTGAAAGGATTTTTGCCACAAGGATCACTTTTTTTCAGTTGAATGAACACGCAATCATTAAGCGTTACAGATTAAGCAGCCATGCAGTATTACAGTTACTGGAAGAAATCAAAGATGACATCGAATCTCCGACTCAGCGTTCACATTCCAGCAGTTGTTAAACTCCTCGCTACATTACAAATATTGGCATCAGTCATTTCAAACAGTCATAGCATCAGCAGTGGGAATATCGCAGTCTGCACTCAGCCATATCATAGCACCAGTACTAGTCAATAAATACATTTCCCCACCACTAATGCCGCAATAACACCCATCAAGCTGTTACCTCATGAACAAGCAGATCAAATTTGTTATCGCTAAATCTTTGTTTTTGCTGTTTTGACTGACTTGGTGGCTGATCCATGATAGAAAGATGCGTGAAAGGCGCTGATTACCCGATGAACTGCAGGTTTGGTAAATACGACGTGAGCTGAAGTATCACAGCGTGCGCTTTCTGCGGGTTGGACATGGCGCTGATAACGCTACATTCGCAAATGTACGTACATCTGGCCCTCAGTACTTTTCATTTGTCAAGTTTTTAATCCACACAGGAGTAGTAAAGAAAATAGGCTTTACCATGTGGTTATTTCCAGAAAACATACTATATATATATATATATATCTATCATATGATATTATATATTTCGTTGTGGAGATATGAAATATATATTAGGATAAAAGATTTTGGCCAAATCGCCCAGCCCTAGTTAGAAAAGAAGAATTAAGAAAAATTGTGGAGTAGACTTTATGCAAAAACCAGAGCCTTTCCCGCAACCCCATTTCACACAATATCCTTATGACTTACACAAAGAAGACAAATGGAAAGTGTTTTTCAAATACATAGGTCTGGTGTGGAAAGCAGTTTTTGAAAGATCACTTTCTCTTTCCTTTACTGTCCCATGTTTCCTTTCTCTTCCCTCCACATGCTTTGAGTCCATGTAGAAAGTTGGGGCGAGCAGGTCCTGCAGGAGAGAGATAGACTAAGCTCAATTAGGGGGCTTGCATTCCTCTCGTTTTTCTATAAATACCCTGCACATTTCCTCTCTTCTGTCTGTGATTCTCATTAAACCAGTGGAAAATCTGCCTGCCTCGCGTGGTAGAGAGAGCCCCTTTATTTCACTCGGCCTCTTGAGAGGGGACATACTGGGTGGCAGTTCTGGTGGGGAGGATAATGGAGCCCTTATAGGCAGCATTAGAGGTAGTGGGGTAAAAAGGAAAATATAACTATGTTAATTCACCTGCTACGTGTGGGGTTTGCTAACTTTCCCTGATCTAATAATGGCTTTGCATGGTGAGGCTTTGACTTCGGAGTTCACTGAGTTCATGTGAACTTAGAGAGCTGTGAAGCACTGTCCTCTAAATGCAGGGGTACGTGCCAAAAAGACATCAATCGTTTGAGTATGCCCCAAAAAAATGAAAAAGAAACTGTTCATATTCAAGTGACCAAAGCCCTCTAGCGGACGTAGTAATTGTGATGGGAGCAAATGAGGAAGTTATGTGAGGTTGTTAAAGAGCGGCAGCGTCTGCAGAGAGAGTGGATAGGTGGGTCAACAAAATGTCTGACTTCAACAAAGCAATTCATACACTTTTCTTTGCATGTCTGCCATGTTTCCCCCCATTTTAACATTAATATTTTGTGAAATGTGCACAAAATGCAGAGATCTGCTTTCTCATGTACAAACTATAATTGACTTAACATTTGAGGTATGACAGACACAGCACCTGGACTCTTGTGACTCGTGTGTAGCTAGCAACACAGTCAGGTTATGTTCTATGAACGATGAAATAAATCCTGTATTGGCAAAAGCACAGATTCCTTTCTTGTTCTCCTTTATCAGTGTAAAACATAACATCTGCAGTAAAATCAGAAGTACACAGGCCAAGGGAGGAGGTGTGTGTGTGTGTGTGTGTGTGTGTGTGTGTGTGTGTGTGTGTGTGTGTGTGTGTGTGTGTGTGTGTGTGTGTGTGTGTGTGTGTTTTCTTATAAAAACACAATGTTCTCTGTCACTTTGAAACCAAAAGGTATTCATAGGCTGGAAATATTTTAATGATTCAAGCAGCAGAAATGTTTGACTTAGGTCAGTTTTTTCCCTGAAACAAATCTGAACCCATATGGACACAATAATAAATGCATACAAGCGAACACTTGATAGCACATCATCAAGCCCAAGTGTATCATAAAGCCTTGGACATGAGATGATAATAATGAGATGAGGAGAGAATGATCGATCCGCCCCGGTAATATGAGGTTCAGTGCATGCTGCTCGGACGTCAAGAGGAAACAGAGCTGGTGCTCTACAGGTCCTGTGGTTTCGGTACTTGAAAGGGACGTTCAGAGTCCACACGAAATCCCCTCTGAGACACTCCTTCGGTTCTGGCTGTCCTCTGTGTAGCTGTGCTGAACTTTCTCAGACCTGATCACACACCCATGGGAAAAGCTTTGTTTCAATAACAGATACTAAGAAATGTGATAAACTACTCTGCTGAGCGGGTGGAAGAAAAACCCAAAGGTGGAGTTGGGATGGATGGATGGATTGTATACAGACATAAAGAAAAAAACCCATAAATAATAGACTAAAGAAACTGAAAATAACAGAACCATACTCTACATTTACATATATTCTGACAGTATACTGTGAAGTGATGGTGCAAGTATTAGTTGATGTTGAACAAAGTTTGCAATTGATTTGTCCAAGTCAATGTGAGGATTTGCTTCTTTATTATCGTTATTATTATAATTCAATTCAATTTTATTTATAGTATCAAATCATAAGAGTTATCTCACGACACTTTACAGATAGAGTAGGTCTAGACCACTCTATAATTTACAAAGACCCAACAATTCCAGTAATTCCCCCAAGAGCAAGCATTTAGTGTGAAAACTCCCTTTTAGGGAGACCCAGACTCTTGGTAGGCGGTGTCTGACGGTGCCGGTTGGGGGTGTGATGAACAGTGGCAATAATAGTCACAATAAAGATAATAGAACTATGACTAGAAAAAGTAGTTGTAGTAGTTCATGGTGTAGCAGGGCACTGCAGGGTGCAGCAGGGCATACAGGACGTAGCAGGGCGATACATTGAATATTGTTGGATTTTCCTACAAAACGAGATATTTAAAGATGTTACCTTGGAGTTTGAGAGACTGATTGGCATTGTTGTATTATCAGGCATTTTATAGACTGCTAATCGTAAAAACATAGTCAACAATTATCAATCAATGCTGAAGATAAGACCTTCTGAAGTCACGTCTATGTCACGGCATAACCACAACTTTGGGGAAACTTGATATAATAGTTACGTCTAGGGCTTCCAGAGTTTAGTTTGCAGATGCATTTGAAAATACAGAAACTACACGCTAGCCCGCCAGGCTGAAAATAGGGATGAAATGGCCTACATTTGTCTTCTGGCTCCGCTGCCATTCGCTCCATCTTTCCAACCAGCCCAGTCCTCGGTGCAGCGTCAATCAGCCTCGACATAGTTAATAGTTCATTTGTAGACATTTTAAGATGTAGAAAAAACATGAATACAACTTGATAGGGAAAAAACGTCACGACAATCCAACACACAAGTTCGCTTCCGCTTTGTAAGCTCTGTGATGTATGTAAGCCACACCCCCTCAGCCTGGCGGCCAATAGGAAAGACGATTGTGTTGTGACATCTTGCTTACATCAGTTGTTTCAATGATTTTATTGAAACTGTAATAAAGATATTAAAATATAGCCCCTAAAATGCTGTTGAAACAAGAGTTTAGACATCTGAAAAATTTTCAAGCTTGAAGTCTTTTGACCTCATCTAAACTCTGCTCAATGTGCTCACGTACCCAAGGTGACATGGCAGCTGTGTGTAAACGTTGTCCCAAGAGGTCCCCTTCTCATCTGCCACAGCTGCACACTCTGTGGACCAGAGGCCATTTTCTCCCCAGTCGAGGTCATTAGGCCTCAATTTTCCAAAATCTGTCCTTTGAACTCAAGTTGCCACAGCCTGAGGGCTTCAGTCCAATCACTACGTATCCCTTTGCCTCCCGAAACCCATCACCAGCTGAAGCCACACACCATCTCATCTCATTTCTGTTGCTCTCGTGATGTGAGAGCACCCCTGCGTTCACGTCATCAAGACCTGGAAAGGCTCACTCGCACGAAAGACCCCATTTGCCACACGTAGGCTACAGCGTAGACTTTCTCGATCCTCCGAGGGGACTGGGCAAAAAAAGGCCCTGACGCTCTAATTGCACTAAAATGAAGGCACCGTAATTCCAGGCTGTCCGAATAACACCCGGAGGTCAGTGGATGTAGCTGAAGGGTAAAGAAAAGCAATGACATAATGTGAGCGGATGTGCGTCTCTTTTCTTAGTTCTGCAGGGGAAACTGGTGATGAGAAGCCATGTGAAAAATTAAGAGGTGGACCCCGGCTTTGTTGATATAAGCAGCATTCTTACGCCATGTCCTCTGTGTATTTCTGTACATTCACACTGTTTCTAGTGCTGCAAAGATGAATCGATTAGTTGTCAACTATTGAATTTATCGCCAACTATTTTGATCATCGATTCATCGGTTTGAGTTATTTTTGATGAAATAAAAGGAAAAATTCTCTGATGTCAGCTTGTTAAATGTGAATATTGTTCTAGTTTCTTCTCTCCTCCGTGACAGTAAACTGAATATCTTTGAGTTGTGGACAAAACAAGACATTTGAGGACGTCATCTTGGGCTTTGGGAAACACGATATTTCTCACCATTTTCTGACATTTTGATGACCAAACAACTAAATGATAAATTTCAGCACAAGACGGATTGAAAAATTGCATTGGAAATGCAGATTCTCCCTAGTTTCAGAGTGGCTGTGTTCCCCCGGTGCTGACTCCAGCCTCTGAGCACTGACACCAGACTGCCCGGCCAGACGGAGGCCGCTGGCAGAATGAAGCAGCTACCGCTCCTTTTTATGAGTCTCCACTGCTGTTTAGCTCGAGTCTGGTAGAATAATTTTGGTGTATTATTACTAAGTGTGTGCATGTGCAGTAAATGTGTGTGCTGTAATATTTAAGTAGCTAAAAGAAAAAGGTCTCCATGGCCTTACAAATTACAACTTTAAACGGGATGGAGGAGGTTTGACAGTTGGCTGACTTTAAACACTGTCGGAATCGGAAGTCGAGACATTTAAGTCGTATTTAAATGAGAGAGTAGTAGGTTGTGATCAATTCAGAGCAGCACATCGCTGCAGCCCCGGTTTGTGAACCTGGAGACGATCAAAATGAGAGGAAAATGTGACATCATGAGGCATACCATAAGTCAAGACAGAACGTTTGCGGTTGGACATGTTTTTCAGTAGTTAACAGAAGCCTGAGTCGCGTGTGGCTGCCTCCTTTGTGAATCATCTGTGTGACAATATTCATTTTTTTTTTTTTTTTTTTTTTGGGGGGGGTTGTTTTGTTTTTCCACTTGCGCCAGATCTTGTGGTTTTCGCGTGACGAAAGTCCGCGAGCACCGCCTTTTCCGGAACGGGGTGAACAGACTCGGCCAATAGGTCCTTGAGTTTCCACCGCATAACAACAATGTTTCAATTTGTCTAATCGGGGGTATTTAGGCTAAGTAAACTATCACTCTTCAGGATTTCATCTGCAGCCACAGCCCAGTCATGCAGACTTCTTATGCAAACCATTTGTGTGCGGTCGAGAGTGGGTGTGGGCAGGCCAGCCAGTGGAGATGACAGGGGGATTGGATAACTCTGAGGGAAAAGTCTGGGACGCAGAGAGTGAGAGGTCTTGGCAAGAAGCTGCAAACCACACGCAGCTTGCGTGATTGTGGTTCTCTCACAGACTTCTCTGCTGTTCCCTCTTTACTTCCTCTTGCAGCTCTCTGAAGCACCTGCGTGCCTCGCCGCTTGCTCTTTGTGACCTTTGAACTCGGCCAGAGAGACGGTTCATGTGTTCCGTCATCTCACCGGTGCAGTGTGGTCTGTGAGTGTTTGGACGGTGATATATACATTTTATTTTTTGGCTCTACTCCAGCATATTAGATTTCAGATAGAAGACTGTGAATGTTGTTGAAGTGACGTCTTTCAGTTTAGGACTCATTTTGACAGCGTAGTGTTGTCTCAAATCCAAATCAAGTGGCGCACAGCCGTTAAGCACTGAGTAGAAAATACCGTCTTCTAATTGTCACCCGACAAAATATATACTGGCTTGTTTTCTCACTATCCAACTGCAGTATAGTGGGACTTATTGAAGAAAAAAAAAAACATGTATAAGTTACATTTGTATAGCTCGGTGTCAATCGCAACAGCTGCATCTTCCTCAGCGGCAAGTTTAAAAATACGTTAGTGGTCCTGTAGAGCAACCCAACACCAACCCAACGGCCGACCTTCGGTAGAAAAGGCAGTCATGCCTCCCCCATTTGGTCAAAAAAGTGCCTCGGAACACACCGAAGCGACGCCGACTTGAGCGTACGTTCTGCGCGTGCGCGAGACGTAATACGGCTCCATAACAGCAGGCTGCGCTAATCTGTATCGTCGCCCAAATAATGAAAACCGGCAGCTGATTGGCCATAATGGCGGCTCGTTCGGAATACGATCTCATATTTTACGAAAATATTTCACCGAAACGTGTTTCTGAAAACATTTTAAGAGAGAAATAGGCCGTGCAGTTGCTGAATCTGTCTTCATTTCAGATCGACAAAGGCCAGTTTAAAAGATTTTCGTCAGATTTTGAGAGACTCTAGTCACGCTCATCCCACTCGTCATTTCCGGGTTAGCACTACACCAATCAGATTGGTCATTGAGTCCGACTGCCCGCCTTCCGATTCAACATGTCAAATCAGCCCAAATGAAGGTCGACGGCTCCTCCGGCTGACGACGGCACGGAACACACCGAACAGACTCGAGTCACTGACCTCGCCAGACTGTCCGAGGGCCAATAATCATATAAACTGGGCTAGCTGCTAAGCTAACAAGGAAGCAACAACAATCTTCCACCAAAAAGGCCTAGTAAACAACCTAACTTTATAGGAATTCTACGGTTTTTGGAATGTAACAAAGTACATTTACATTACTAACGGTTGGTAAAACGGTAACGGTACATTACATTTATTGATTTAATTTAATTTCAATCTGCTTTTTAGCCTACTTATGCTTCGCTATATTTCAGAGGTAAATGTACTTTTGTACTACATTCTGTACAATTAACATTTACTTTGCAGACTAAGATTTTACTGTCCAAGTGTTAATAGATAATACTTTCTCCACCAACAACAGTAAAATGCTACTAACTAATTAATGCTTAATAGTTCGATGTAATTGTATAACACTCAACTTTAAGTACATTTTGGTGAAAAAACTTGCATACTTTTACTCACAGTGTGACATTGCTACTTAAACTGACGTAAAGGGTCTGAATACTTCCAGCATTTTGAAAATCCAACGTGCTGGAGCCAACGCAAAAAAACATGTGTCACTGTCCTTACACTTACTGCACTGTAGATGCAGGTTCATGCAGTACCGGGCCTTAAAGTTGAACAATACAATCTGCGCTGGTGCAAATAGGCACACAATCACCAACACTACCTTTCATTCGTGAGGTCATGTTACTGCTTACCTTACCCAACTCCTCCATCTCAGTTTCCTGCATCGATTTAGGATCATAACTGGCCTCATAAAAGTTAGAGAGGGGGACATGAGAGCCAAAATCCAGACCCAGCCAGCAAGTTTTAATAGTACAGGTTTATAATGAAACACTCCTTGAGCCTTTCTCCCAAAGCGCTGACGTTATCCACTGGACACACGCGCATATTAAAAGTGCACGCTATTTATAAAGTGTGGGACAATCAGCGAGGCAAGGCGGCGGGGAGTTGAGAGGATGTGGAAGGCTGTGTGTGTGTGTGTGTGTGTGTGTGTGTGTGTGTGTGAGAGAGAGAGAGGGAGAGAGAGAAAGTGCTCCAAAATGACTGCTACCCGGAGGTTCATCTTTCTCGGTTACACTGTGGAGTTTTGTCATGAGGGGTTTTGGCCGTTTGAGCGGATGAGCGGAGCGCTGTGTTGTTGTAAAGAGCAGATGTTTTGAGGTCACTGCTTCTTGATGTGTTGACACTTGTGGGTAGGAGCCATACTTAATGAGGAAATCATGATGTGTGGGTTGTGGCCCATAGGAAACAGAACGAGCGCCATGGCCGTTTATATCCTCGAGCTCCGATGATTAGCTACAACAGCACCCTGCAGCGTCTGATCAATCCCAACTCTTGTTTTGAGGTTTGGGCAGTGACATTTTTCGTGTCCGTGAGATATTTTAAGACACACAGAAGGAGTTTCCATAGCATTTTACCTAGAGCTGTGGAATTAATCGAATTTTCATTGTGATTTCAGCTCCCAAGATCACAAAAACGATTAGTTTGCACGTCACGTTTTGCGAGTTAACTCTTGTTTTGTGTCGTGCTCTGAAGGGGAATTCAAAAAGTTCAACGGGAAAAGTATGAAGGTCAATTCCACAGTTCAAGGTGTTTTCACTGTTGATTGGTTTTACTGTTTTTAAAGTTCAATAAATGCAACATCTTTTCAAAAGTCGACAAGTAATCGTGTTAAATAATCGTGATTTCAATACTGACCAAAATAATTTCGATTATGATTTTTTTTTCCCATAATCGAGCAGCCCTATTTCAGGGGCATCCATGTTGTTCATCCCTGGTCAGCATTGCCTCGACCTGCTACACTCTAATGGGTTTTTTTTTCTGATTGAAGTTCAAATATTCCCATGTGTGGTCACCACCACCAGTCTGTGGCATCTGGTTACCACCTTCACCCAGAAGGCTCCTTTCAACATTCCTGCACTGTCCAGCCAATGAGCACACACAAATGATGTCATTTCCTGCTCGAGGGGCTCCTGCCAGTAGATCCTAGAACGCACACAAAACACGTGTCGGCGTAAATACGGGCATACTGCGCAGGCGGCAACACCTAGTCAACAGACGTACATACACTCTCGGTTGCCAGGGATGTTCATCATTTCTTACCAATTTTGGATCACATTCCTGTTGGAACAAGTTTGATTGGGTAGTTTTTGGTTAAGAAGCCTTTATTGGTGATTCTGCTACTATACTCCTTAACTGTGGTGGAATGTAACTAAGTACATTTACCCCAGTGCTGTACTTAAGTACAAATGTTGAGGCACTTGTACTTTACTTGAGTCTTTTCTTTTCATGACACTTTCTACTTATATATATATATATATATATATATATTGAAATATTGTACTTTTTACTCCACTACATTCATCTGACAGCTTTAGTTACTAGTTACTTTACACATTAACATGTTTGCACACAAAACACATTACGATTAGCCGATTAAACACTTTGATTGACAGAACAGTTTTGATCGTTTTCCAGTTTCTAAAAGGATTTTTCTGCATTGACTACTTTTACTTTTAATACTTAAGTACATTTTCCTAATGATACTTACATATTTTACTTAAGTAACAAGTTCAATGACTTTTACTTGTAACAGAGTATTTGTACAGTGTGGTATTGGTACTTTTACTTAAGTAAAGGATCTGAATACTTCTTCCCACTGTCGAATCACATTGCTTCTGGAACATGTCCAGGTGTGTGGTTTTGGGTTTAGAAGTATTTATTTGTGATTTATACCGGTAGAAAGTGCCGCTATACTCAGTTACAGTCAGTCTTCGACTGCAATGATGGACAGGAAGCCTGAAGTGTTGACGCCTGCGCAGTATGCTTGCGTGTTGACGTCGGCGTGTCTATCAGGTGTGATCTAGGATTTGCCCTCCTGCTCTTTCCTTTGTGGCTAATAGGATGTTTTTTAGTGCAGCAGACGGTATCTCAAACATGACTCAGGTTAGTCTTGATCTGATACCTCTGAGTGTTACCTTCTGAAGCGATGGTGCACTGGTCAGGAGCGTTATAGACTATCTCCCAAATGGACTTTCAGTGTTTCCCAGAGCCTAAAAATACACGCTGATGAATTATGGTTGATGCACAAGACGGCACGCAATGCTTCGACAGCTGCCAGCCGGCCCCTCGACTTTAATCTTGTCTCATTTCTTATGCTTCATCTGCTTGGACAAAATGCTCTCAGAGGAGCGTCGTGCAGAGATGAAGTCGTCATTTGTCAGTTGTAACTGTTATCTGGACCCAGCAGCACTAACACATGGAAAAGCCAATGACTTAATGCATCACAGAGGCTTAAAGGACCCTTGTTTCTGCCAACGTGATTGGTGGATGCTGAGACAGCAGTAAACATGAACCAGCATCTGTAGCTCTTCTGATGGCTGATGAACTCTGTGTGAAATGAGCCACAGCAGGAACTCAGGGAATACAGTCTAGTTTTCATTTGTTGTGCCTCTGCTGCCATCTGCTGCTGAACAGGAGAAATGTTCTTCTGTAACAGACATTCTGTTTGTTAAGTATACTTGAGAAATAACAAATATTTCAAGCAGGGGCGGGGCTAGAAGGGGGGCAGGGGGAAATATGATTGCCACCCCACCCGCCCGCCCGCCCGCCCGCCCGCCCGCCTGGTGCACGTGACATTAGCTGTAAAGTCTACATGGGTGTAGTTAAAATGGGGTAAAACATGCCAAACGATTGGCTTAATTTAAAACCTACATTCTTCTGGTTTCTCAAAATGTGATTGTTTAGCATGAAGCTAATACACAACCTTAGATACTCTATTTTTGCTTCAAAAAAGCAAACATTCAATCAAAATAGAATCAATATTAATATAGAGAAACTGTGCTGATGGTGCTGATTTTGATATAAAATACAATGCTAAAAAGAGTAACATGATTATCAGAAGTAGAGAAGACAGACAGTCAACCTTCCCTGACTTCTGTCTGTCTGGCACTGCACTTAGGGTGTGCAGTGAGATTACATATTTGGGCCATATTATTGCAAATGACCTGTCTGATGACAAGGATATCTATAGGCAGCGTCGGAAGCTCTATGCTCAAGCGAACATGCTGTGTCGTAAGTTTAGCATGTGCTCTGTATCTGTGAAGATCTCACTCTTTAGAGCGTATTGTGTACCTTTGTATACTGCCTACCTGTGGTGTCGTTATACGCAAGGCAGCATTAGAAAACTCATAGTGGCTTATAATGACAGCATGAGGCTAGGGCTGGGAAAAATATCGATTTGATTTAAAAATCGAGTTGGTAGGTCAAATCGATTCATATTTTCAAAAAATCGATTTTTTTTAGATTTTTTTTCTCCCCCTCTTCAGTATAGCGTACATACATTTGCATTCGCCAAATCTTCCTTCAGGGTTTCCGTAGCACGCTCCCTGCGGCGCAGATCCCCCTGGATCTGAAATAAAGAATAAAGAAAAAGATAGTTAACCAAAGAGAGAGGAGAAACGTCTGAAAACATTACATCAACACATTAAAACAACAACGATTCATCAGTTAACATTTGAGCACGTTGTAATCTGGGAACTGTTTCGACGAGTGCGAGCTTACTGACATGTATAATAGTAAGATCATGTGCACTCTATAGACTTGTTGAACTTCCTCCGACTTCCAGGATGTGTGATCGTGGAGTAATTCAGACTCCCAGAGGAGGAAACAAAAGGACCGAAGCAGCCGCTTCCTCCTAGATAAAAACAGCAACCTGTTAAATTTAGTGCAGCGAGGGCGGTTGTATTTCTACAGCTGCTGGAGGAGTTAGTGTGTGTGTGTGTGTCTGTGTGTGTCTTTGCCTGTGTGTGTGTGTGTGTGTGTGTGTGTGTGTGTGTGTGTGTGTGTGTGTGTGTGTGTTTGTGTGTGTGTGAGGGCGACAACAATAATTTGCTCAGATGTTCTTGAATAAGCCATGTTTAAAGGCTTTTGTGTTGTCACAGAAGCACCCATCACTTTCAGGCTTGCCAAGCTGTAGCATATGTAAAGCTAATAATTCTCGGTACACCAAGTGAAAGCTGCCTTGGAAATTTGCTCATCTGTAATGCCTTTATAAGCAGCCGTCTAATACACAGTGTATAATCATCCATCCCACAATAACTAAAGAAACAGGTTCTCAGCTCCCAACCCCGCAAAGGAGAAACCATACCTTATAGTGAACAGGTTAGTCTTCCAGGAAGGTGTGTGTGTGTGTGCGTGTGCGTGTGCATTCAGACAGGGGAAATACTGCAGCAGACTAATTACAGGTTTCTGTTCAACCGTTCATTCATCCCAAATGACATCCTGCTAATACTACCCAAACACTGGAAGTCAAATGGTTTAACAATTAACTATATCTGTTCCTCAAACTCTCTTTAATACGGAAGCCAAGAACGGACAATTATTTTTTAATGCCGTTATCGCGGGTTAATTTCATTTTCACAAGAAAACAAAAGGTTGTTTCCTCTTATTCCTCTTGGGCGCAGAGACAAAAATAAAACGTGACGGGACATCGCTGGACATGCATCTTGCACTGCGACACACATTTAAGCTTTGCTCAAGAACAAATATTACTGGGACTATAGGGCTGCAACAATTTTCATAGTTGATTAATCTGTCACTTATTTTCTCGATTAATCGATTAGTTGTTTGGTCTCTAAAATGGTGAAAAATGTGGATCACTGTTTCCCAAATGTCTTGTTTTGTCCACAACTCAAATATATTCAGTTTATTGTCACAGAGGAGAGAAGAAACTAGAAGATATTCACATTTAACAAGCTGGAAACCGATGAATCTATTATCAAAATAGTTGGTGAATAATTTAATAGTTGACTAACTGGGACCATTAGAGAAAATTGCAGATGAACATTTAATATCCTGGAATTTACATTATAGACATGACTGCTGTCTGTTAATCCCTGAAACAATGTGGCCACAATTTGACCAGATACGGTCCGTCCGTATACAGGTCATAACCTTGATCAATGAGTAATTGATTTTAGTGTACAGTAAGAGGAAATGCTGTTTTACTGCTTCTGAACTGAAGTCTTTGGATGTAAGAGGAAATCTTTACGGAAGTTGCTTTAAGTGAAATTTACTAAAGTAAACAAAGTGAGATATTTGGGTCACATCATCAGAAATGATTTATGTGATGATGATGATGATGATGATGATGTGCAGCGCCAGCGTTGCAAACTGTATGAACAAGCCAATATGCTGGCACGCAAATTTCACAGGTGCACATATGATGTGGGTGGGGGGGTGGGTGTAATTCAATG
The DNA here is from genome assembly GCF_008315115.2 of Sander lucioperca. Taxonomy (NCBI): domain Eukaryota; kingdom Metazoa; phylum Chordata; class Actinopteri; order Perciformes; family Percidae; genus Sander; species Sander lucioperca. The sequence goes on along the minus strand of NC_050194.1, from coordinate 24,987,057 downwards.
TAGAACCGCCACTGCACAAGGTACACTTCTTGCTTTTGGAAACATTGGAACAAATGTCTGAATGTGTTTTAATCACTTTGATCTTATGATATTCAATATAATAATATAACTTTTTTTGTCTTGTCTGTGTAGTTGTGTTTTACATATTGTTGTACTGATGTGGACCCGTGTGTCTCAAATTAAATTGAATTGAAAATGTACTGAAGTGCAACAGTCGTAGCAAGCTGAGTCAGTAGCTTTCGTCCCTGCAAGAAACACATGACTGAAACTAATGTTGAAAGTGTGCTTCTGCTTTCGCTTTCACCATGAGGTCGTGTGAAAAAGGAGAACAAGTAATGCAAGCCTTGCTGCATTTCACCGAGACTCTGTGTGAAGGCATGACAAACCTTCGGTTATTTGACTGCTGGATTTCAACACCAGCTGTCTGTTGACAAAATGTTGCGTTTCTACGCCCTGGCTGTGGCCGTCCTGGCCTTCACTGGATGCTGGTGCATATGTGCAGCTGATGTCGGGGATTTTGCTCCATGCCTGCAGTTCTTCTACAAGTCTTGGCCTCCTAAAGGTCTGGCGGGGACCCCGATCTGCCAACGTTATTACAACCAGTACCGCTTCGCCACACTGTACAGTCGACCGCGCCGCTCTCCGTGGTTCTCGGCCTATGTGTACTCGGCACCAGCAGGAAAGAGACCCACCGCCTGTTGGAAGTTTGAGCCCCAGGTGAGGATATTTCAACATTGTGTTGAATGATTTCTAGATTTAAACTTTTAACTGTTAGCTTCCCATTAAAGAAGGTAAAAGGTGTCCGTTTAGTCTTTATATTTATCGTCAAAACAGTCCAAAGAAGATATAATTTAAGGTTTTGATTTAATGTTCTAGTCACATTATTATTTAGTTCATTTGCTGGTTTATTCACATTTAAAAAAAAAAAAAAATTGATATAAAAATTTAAAAATATATATATATTATATTTTTGATGACCGTTTCACTTTGTCCTAACTGCTATACCATGTTATATATGTTCAAAAAGACATCTATTCAAAAACATTTATTATTATGTAATATAAGGCTATTACAGTAAGTAACTAGAAAATGAGGAAACGAGCCCCAGTAAAAGGAGAACTGTCTCATTTGCGTGTTCATGGTCGGTCAACTCTCCAAAGAATACTGTATTGTTCATATATTTAGATTTAAGAAGCCATGATGAATACTAATTTGGTACACTACATGGCCAAAAGTATTTGGACATCATATTGTGTGAAAGCAGCTTCATTCTTTGAGCCAGTCTTCCTCTGATTTACACAGTGAATCATAAGGTCTGTATGACATGCAGTCCACTTTAAAACTATAATATCACTTGTTCCTCCCACCCTCCAATAAACAGCTAGCCTACCCAGGAGCCGAGGGCAACATGATCCCCTTCCCTCCGGGCCCTGTGGACCAGAACGTGGTGGACAGCCAGGCGGTGGAGCTGGACTACATCAACTCCACCTACTCCCGTGGCCACATGAACCCCAGCCTCCACCACCAGAGCCACGAGGACCGCTCCGCCACCTTCACCCTCACTAACGTGGTTCCTCAGAAGGCAGGCTCTAACGACGGGCCCTGGGAAGTCCTGGAGTGGACCATCAACAAAACCTTAGAGGCCTACTGTCTCGGAGAGGCTTACGTAGTGACCGGCGTCATCCCTTACCGGATCGACGAGCGCTGGCTCAAAGATCATCGCGTGGCTGTGCCTGAGTACATTTGGTCCGCCTACTGCTGCCCAAACTACAACAACAGTCTTCCAGAAGAACTGAAGGATGCTTTCCCCACATATGCTGCTATCGGCCGCAACGACCGCAACAGCAGCGAGGAGATTGTGCCTGTTAGCCAAACGGCTAAGAAACAGTTCAAAGGATATGATGTGAGACAAATGCCATTGGAGACACTCGAGATGTATCTGAAGGACCGGTTCAACACAGTTGTCAGTGTTTTCTACGAGCAGTGCTCTGGATCCGACTGATCCTACAGACACAAGTACACATGGATAACATCTATACAATAATTAGATCTTTGAAGTGTTAATGCATATTTCATTTAATTAAGCCTAAATCTAGACCTTTTCACAGTTGTAATCATAACCATACTAAATTGCCCAAAGTTGATTTCCTGTCCAGTGTATGACTACATTCACACCGCAAGTCTTAATGCTTAATTTGGATTTTTTGCTCAGATCCGATTTTTTGTTTGGCTGTTCACATCACCTTTTAAAATGTGGCCTATATCAGATTCCAGTGTGAACTGTTTGTGGTTTCGAACTGACCCGCATGCGCAAAAGAACAATAACAATGACATCAGACGCAGCACGCTGTTGCACTAAAGTCAGGGAGGTTATGGAGGAGGTCAGCATTTTCGCTTTTATTTCAAAATGTTTGTGTAATGGCAGCCGTAACATTAATGAGCAGGTGCTGAGGAGGAGAAGAATGAAGAGAAAGAGAGCCAACATTGGCTATTTTGGCCTTTTGCAGGGTTATGGCTGCAAATTCACTCCGTTGACTTGCTGTTCTCCATTATGTAGGCCTAGTCAAGTTTTTAATTTTACTGTCTGTGTCTAGGACTTACTCCCACCGGTGCATAATTGTGACAAATGTTGATGTAGATTGACGTAAAAGTCGCATCAAATCCGCCTCGGTTGTTCACACTGCAGCCGCATTGAAAAAAATCAGACCTGGGTCTGATTCAGGACCACATATGGAAGTAGTCTAAATCTGATTTGAAAAAATCAGATATGGGCAAGATTTGAGTGTTCACACTACTTCTGAAGAAGTCTGACCTGGTCATTTGACCCCAAAAAAAATCAGATTTCGGCCACTTTTGCCTGCAGTCTGAACGTAGCCTATGTGAATGACATCAACTTACAGGAAGTTAACAAGAGGCCAGGCTGTTGCCTAGCAATGGAATTCCATTGAAAAGGTCTATAAAAATGTTATAAATGACAATTACAAAACTGATTTATAGAATCTGCCATCACTAGGATTAAAGTGTGGTTAGGTTAGGGAAATATAGTGATCATGGTTAAAAGAAACCAAACTGACTTTCAATGTGAGCATCCAAACTAACAAAATGACTTTTCTTAGATCTCATGGTTGCCATTGGCCCCCAGTGGGCCTCTTTAGCAAGTTTTGTCTTTAAGCTTTTTTAATGTGTAATTTATTTATCATCTGCTCTAGCTTTTCCAACGTTTTAGACACATATATATCATATTTGCGTCTAAAACGTTGGAAAAGCTAGATACAATAGATAGATGATAGACCAATAATGGTACATGATGTGAAATTGCAAAAAACAGTATATTAATATAATAACATTTTCTTTAACGGAGGACCCCGAAACACCCCGCAAAACACATGCACCTAAGTCTTCCACAAACCTAGGGAAAACACTGATTGTACAGTGTATATATATTTGTATTCTGAGTATATACAGAGTGTAATTCCTGCACTGCAGGTTTGCAGCCATGCATGCACCAAATACATTTGACCACTAGGTGGTGACTTTGTGCAATACATGTAGATGAGAAGCAGCTTCTGCTGACTGTATACAGCAACTGGAGGGATTTTAAAAGTTTAATCTTTACTGATTTTGTTGGTAATACAGAGCAACACCGACCTAATTGTATTGGAAATCAATTTGTTTCTTTATCTAATTATTAACTACATAATGTCAGTGATCTTGTGTTTTTATATTTAAAATATTTGAAACCACACTTTAATCAATGTTGTAACCTTCACAAAGCGCTGCTGCTGGTTGAGGCTTTCTGAACATGTATAAAATAAATAAAACCCCAGGGACGACTCGTTTAGACAAACAGTGACTCGTTCCACCGGTTGGCCTCAACTGTTCTGGAGCTTTGCCAAGACTTGTTTTTGTAATGATCACTAAGACACAAGTTTTCTCATACCAGACTGGGTTTATTGCATGATGATGGATGGTACAGTAGCACAAGTGCACAAAAAGCTAAACACTACACACTTGTGTGTCAAACTGGATTATTTAGTCAAAAAATGAATCCCTGGCTTAGTATGATTGTTGTTGCATCATTGGGGTGAAGAGTTTGTCCCACACCTCTAACTTCAACATGGCCTTGCCCATCGGGGACATGGTCGCCTTGATGTCCAAGGTCTTGCCCTCAAATGTTAGACCCGAGCCCCGGGCCTCCTGCCTCACAAAGCCTGTCTGCTCTTTGTTGTAATACATCTCTTTGTACAGAGCTTCGTTGCACTCTTTGTCGACGTTGTAGATTCCCAAGGCCATCCAGTTCTTGTACATGTTGTAGTCGTAGGGCACGGAGAACATTATGGCTATTTTCTCTTTGGCGCTGTTGCTGTTCCTCTCAAACAGGTCGTAGGTCAGGACCCCCACAGCCCCGGTGGCTTTGGCGCTGGTCTTGCTGAAGTTGCACACCTCGGTTTTCAGTGGGCGCACGGTAGGCTGGGGCGGGCTCAGGCAGCAGCCACTTTCCAGGAAAACCCTTTTGTTTTTTGGGTTGTTTTTTTTTAAAGAAAAGGAATAGAAATAAGAGCAGAAACTAAATAATGAATCACTACACTTGTGTTGACAACTTGAAACTTATTTTATCCATGCAAAGGAAATGGACATGCTATATTTTTTCAACAATACTCGGCTTTGCAACAGAGCTGCACAATATATCTTTTTTTATCGTTATCGCAATATCAACTTACGCAATAAACACAATGCAAAAGGCTTTGACATATCGCAAAAGAGATGAAAGAGAATATCAGTGTAACTGTCATTCTTCTTCTTAGTGTTGCCTTTAATTCAGTGTTGAAATTATTTTTTTGTGTTTTAGCAGAATACCGACAGCAGTGGAAAGGCAGAGTACACTACAATATTTGTTTATTTATCACAAGTAATATTGTTATCGCGGTTATTCAACAACGTTATTGCATATTTTCCTCATATCGTGCAGCCCTACTTTGCAATATTATCTTTTAAGACTCGCACTTACCTGGGTTCAACTAGGCAGTAGTTATTGGTGAGGTTTGTGATCTCAATGGTGACATTTCTTCGGCTTTTGAGGTTGGCAGACACCTCCTCTGCTGATTCACTCATGTTGTTGCTGGTAGAGGCTGCGACAGAGCACGATCACATTGTATCACAAATCAGTGGAGCCGTTTAACATGTATACTGCTGTTATAATAAAAGATGCACAGTGCTAAAAAAAACAATATATGTCAGTACACCTCCAAATAAAGCGCAGGAATAAAGCTGGCTTACCTGTCCGGATCACAGGTGTGTTGCTCGCTCGGGTGATGCCAGATTGGAAACGCTGAGTTCACTATTTGGATCATTCTTGTTGGGGAATGTGTGACACCTTAAAACCCCACCCCAAAAACTGTCTCCACCCACAGCACACACTTACTCTCCCTTGCCCTGTCCAGAGGCATGCATACGAAGACATGCAGACAGGGTGTAGCCAACAAAGTACCTTTACTGTGACTTTTTTTTGTTTTCATAATGCTGTTTTTTTTGCCAAGCAACAAGCCGGTTTGTTCAGCTTATCCGTGACAACGCCTCATTGCTGTCTCCTTAAGCACCACACCTTTTATCTCTGGGGCTGCGAGGTTGTTTTTACTGTCTGCATGTGAAGACAAACATGCAGTACCTCTGCATTTTATGAAGTGAAGTAGGGCTGTGTATTGGCAAGAATCTGGCGGTACGATACGTATCACGATACATGGGTCACGATTAAATATATTGCAATATATTTCAGTACTGTGCATAAGGCAATATATTGAGAGTTTATATAGTATAAGTATAATTTTAGAAAAATTAATATTTAAAAAAAGACATGTTCCTAAAAGTCAAAGAAGTTTACTTTAAGTAAACAATTCAGTAAACAGAAAATCAAACTGCCAGTTTGGGATTGTGGTTTACAGGTTCTTAGTGAGCTAATTTTTTCTATGCTAAAGTAGGCCAAAGTTCAGCCATAGCTACGTTGTTAGCTTCTAGCAAAAAGTCAGGCACTGCTAGGCGCTGCTAGGCGAGGACACTAGTGGTGCGTCTCAGCATAGCCATCTAGCGGCAGGGGTTTAACATAAACGTGAACCACTGTCTTACATGAATATTTTTGAACGTAAAAAAAATAATAATAAAAAAAAAAATCGATACTGCCTTTTTGAAAATCACTACAGTATTGCAAAATAAAATGTCGCGATACTCAAGTGTATCAATTTTTTTCTTACACCCCTAAAGTGAAGTCTGAGTCATGGTACATCGACTGACGAGATGTAAAACCCTTCATTTACTCTAACCCATTGTTGCTGTTTGCAAATGTTTGGGTCTGTGTGTGAAAGACACAAAAAGACCGTCAAAGACAAGAAATCCTTTACTGTATATTGCTTTTTATTCATTTAAAACACCCAAATGTGACATGAATGACGGACAGATTGTATGTAGGTTTTCAGGAACATCTGCGTCAACTGTGTTCGTACAATTTATTCCACACCAATGCACCCATTACTAACAGACTCATCTGCCCATCTTGTCATACAGCTCCAGTTTGATAATGGCCTTGCCCTCGTTGGACATGCAGGCCCTCACGTCCACCATCTTCCCCTTGAACGTCACCCCGGAGCCGTTGGCCTCCTGGCGCACAAAGTTGGCGAAATCCTTTCCCTTGTACATGTGATCGAACAGCTTGTTGTCGCAAGCTCGCGTGTGCTCAAACGTGCCCACGCCCAGCCAGTTCTTGTAGAAGTTGTAGTCAAACGGCACCGAGAACATGATGGCGACTACCTCATTGCAGTTGTGGTTGCGCATGTCGAACATCTCGTAGGTTAGGACGCCGACGGCGCCCGACGCCGTGTTGTCATCCTTGGTGAAAGAGCACACCTCGGTCTTGGTGGTGCGCACGGTCGGCTGTGGAGGGTTAAAGACGAAGCCACTTTCCATGTGCACCCTGGGGGGTAGAAGAGGGAACATGCAGTCATGAGTGGGGGAAAATTTAGATTCTTTATTCAAGTTATAATATGATTAGGGCTGTAAATCCATTTAAGAGCCCCTATTAGCTTTTTTTATAGGATTTTTCCTGCCTTAAAGTGTATTATATAGTGTTTTGTGTATGTAATTGATGTAATAGAAGTACAGAAAAAAGCCTAGAAATCTAGACGCACCCTAGCGGCAGCAAATGTAATTTGCAGCCAGGGTCGTCTAGCAACTCTCCGTTGGCTTGCGAGCTGGAAAAACCAAATGCTGGTCAGGCCAATCACATCATGTAAAAAGTCGGTGGGCAGGTTAACATAATGACGGCAGAGTTGCGACCATTCCGAGTGAATTCCCTGCTACTTGAAAACCGGTCAGGCTACAGAAAAAACACATTTCACTCCAAATGGAGCCTTCTCTCCCACAGACAGCACTTTTCTCAGCTGCCTGAAAACAGCTCGCTCTCTCTGAAACGCCCAGACAGAGCGTTTCAGACACAGGACCTGCAGCAATGGGCAGTATGAGAAACATAATGTGTTTTCTGAACATCAAAGCATGTAAACCTATTCTAGAAGACCCTCAAGAGTACAGATATCATGCTGAAAAGGAACATAATAGGAGTTCTTTAAAATCTTTAATCGTGATTAATTGCATGGTTGTCCATAGTTAAGTTAGTTAAGTTTCTGCCATCCACAATGTTACTGCTGCATTGTTTCCTGATTTCGCAAACTTTAACACTGCGTTATTTTTTAACACTGAGTATTCTTTTTTCATCCCCATGTAGTTTTTAATCCAGTTGTTCCCAACGTGGGGGTCGAGCCCCTCCAAAGGGTCTCCAGATAAATCTGAGGGGACGTGAAATGACTAATAATAGAGGAAAGAAGAAAAAATAAGCTTCTGCTGCACAAATCTCTCTTCATTTTGGGGATTTTTCTGCGGTCTATATTGGTTCACACACAAAAGAGGAAATCATTGCATCATCAAGCAAAGCAGCTCTGCCTTTTCACTACAGCGAGTACAGTACAGTACAGCGAGTCTTACTTTGGGTTGACGAGACAGAAGGTGGAGCTGACATTGGTGATCTCTATGGTGCAGTTGCGGTTGGTGGGGATGGCGACGGAGTGGGACTCTGCAGTCTCGGGCATGGTGACGACTGTTGGAGGCGGCTGAATGACAGACGTCAAGAAAGAAAAACAGCTGTGAACAACGGACACTGATGAGGATGATTTCATGTTTGCTAAAATAGATTCTATAGTTTATTTAGCAACTTCTCTGAAGGTTTTTCATAAACTAAAATCAGGTAGAACAATTTGTCTGGGCCTGATGCGTTTTTTTTTTACTTTGTGAAATTCTTTATTGGGAATAACGTTTTCAGGTCGTTCCCAACAACATATGATATTAGTACAATACAAACCTATTTAAAACGGCTAAGAGGCGTGCAATCAATCATTTTAAACACACAGTATGACACAAAAATGAAGTACGATGCCTCCAAGGCGCCAAACATTACATCACATGCACATTTCATTTTATAGATTACAGATTATCTAGAATATATGCATAATTATGTCAAAGTAAATGTACTCACTTTACTCTATGTCACACACACAGGATGGCAGAGAGTCCTCTGAAAACAGGTCGGAGTTTGGTTTGGAGACAAGTATGGAGTCCCGCCTTCCCAGGTGCAGTCCCACCTCATACACACTGAGGGTGTGTCTGTGCTCTCATGCAATCAGTCAGTTATGTGTGGTAGTTTCAACTTTTCAGTGTGTATGGAGTTTTATTCCTATCTTTATTCAAGAGTGCGTTCTTTCAATGTGAGAGTATTTTCATTGATTTTAACTTTAGATTTTGTAATAATTTCCCTCAAAACCCTTGCTCTCAATCTGAATGTAAAATCAACGAGAAATGCTCTCGAACTGAAATGATGCGCTCTTGAATAAATATAGGAATAAAACTCCGTAAGTGTGTAGCCACAGGGAAATACGGAGTATAAAAACATGAGATGATGCGTCTAATGTAGAGCTGCAAAGGTGTGTGTGTGTTAGTGTGTTTAACACACACAGACCACTGCAGCCACAACACTGCTGACAATAGCTGCAAAGATTAATCGATTAGTTGTAAACTATTATATTAATCCCCAACTATTTTGATAATTGATGAATCGGTTTGAGTCATTTTTTATTAAAAAAAGGAAAAAAATCTTTGATTCCAGCTTGTTAAATGTGAATATTGTTCTAGTTTCTTCTCTCCTCTGTGACAGTAAACTGAATATCTTTGAGTTGTGGACAAAACAAGACATTTGAGGACGTCATCTTGGGCTTTGGGAAACACTGATCCACATTTTTCACATTTTAGAGACTAAACAACTACTCCATTAATCCAGAAAATAATCTACAGATTAATTGACAATGTAAATTGCAGCCCAGCTCTAATGGGAGTTAAAAGTACTGTTGATCACTTTGACGCAAGATGGAAAAGTTCTTCTCACACAGGCGTACAATAGATGAGCCCTCAGGGGCTGACTGTTGCTGGTTGCTTATACCTGAATGTCTGGAAAGATTTAAGAAGTAAAGAGTAGCAGGCACACCCAGTGACGGACTGGCCATCTGGAATTTGGGCAAATGCCAGAAGGGCCATCCCCGTGTGGACCCCTATGGGCCACTACTGATAATGTCTTTTTAGAGTTAATAATTTCCAAGCTAGATTATTGACAAAAATAGGGACGGTGTGTTGCAAATGCCAGGGCCGTTTTTTGATCCCAGTCCGTCACTGGCCACACCTGTCAGACAGTCCATCCATCTGATAATGATGACTCATTTTAGATTACGCCTCCCAAACTGGTTTATATAAGACCACATTTAGTCAGTTGGCAATAAGCTATGGTTTGTAAGTGGTTCCCTAAATGTTGTGTTGTCTTATTATAAAAGGTGTTGAACGAGCACCTGCAGCAACAGACGTCTCATTGTCTTTCCGTGCTTTATGATAGAGGAACCTGTTCCAGCATGCACTGATAGATAGTATTAGAGCAAGTCACCCGTCCATCGAAGGGAACAGCAAACAGTCACATGGATTTATTTTTATTTTATTTACCTTTTACTTTAATTTACGAGGAATAGTCCAATTAAGGTTTACAATCTCTTTTAGAACGGAGTCCTGGAGGATATCTTTTCACATGAAAGAACAAAGAACAGACTTAAAACAAAAAAAGCAAATTACATCAAACAATGAATCAGCAGTGTTCATTTACAGGATACATACATTGTGTGTTCAAATAGCCATGCTAATAAAATAATCCATCTTAAGGTGACTGTGTAGCAGTAAAATGAAGGCGTTCTGTAAAAACTTTAAAAGCACTTTCACCAAACACAGTACGGCAGGTCGGAGTCGAACCCACGGCTGCTGCGTTGAGGAGTAAACCTGTATATATATGGGTGCTCTACCAGGTAAGCTACCCAGGCGCTCTATTGGCATTTCTTTAAACTAAACACAATCGCCTTGGGCGGTGCTAAGCTCTGTACGGTGCCTCTGCAAAATAGTCTCAGGAAGGAACTTGTTTTGGTGGAACGTGTACGTTCAAAAGTAGTTTTAGTCGTGCAACAGAAAACTCAGATTGGACAGATAGTCTAGCTAGCTGTCTGGATTTACCCTGCAGAGATCTGAGGAGCAGGTAATCCTCCTGTTGTCCTCGGGTCTAATTTGACCCATTTTCAAAAAGTTTATATGTCAGAAATTTGTTTTGTTTTTTTGGACAAAGCGAATTGTCCAAAAAAAATAACGTGGATGGTTCCATACAACGCTCTTCACAGGTAAAATAAATCAGTTCACTACTTTCATTGAATTTGGGTGTTTTATTCAATTTTATAGCATTTGAAGAAAAAAAATGATAAAAGAACGTTGAAAAGAAATTATAAAAATTTTGGAAAAAGCTTAGAAAACGTGGCGCAAAAAAGAACAAAAAACGTAAAAAAATAAAAAGCAATGAAACAAACGGCAAAAGTGAGAAAAGTGTGGAAAAAAAAGAAGTTTTGATTTCAAATCTTGACACACACTTAAAAGTTGCTTGGTCGACGGGAAGACAACACAAGGGTTAACCATAGTCCTCAGAAATCCACCAGAGTTTAGAACGCCAACACAACGGAAGCAGAATGAAACGGACATTGGCAGAATTTCTTGCGGCACCAGAGCAATCCCGGAAGTGGAACATCGTGGATATAGACTAGTGCAACAGGGGCGAGGAAAAACTTCCTTTAATGCAGAAACCTCGGACAGACCCTGACTCTTGGTGACTCATCAGTGTCTCTGTGTCCCAACCGGCAGGTTGGGACACAGAGACACTGATGATACAGATATGGAGGAATATGATTCATAATAATTATAGTACTTGGTATGATGAACCTTTGTTGCATGTCAACTACTTCTCTGTCCCCTGGTGAACTCCACCCTTTGCCACAGTTCAGTTACGCTCCACTGCAACAGCAAAGTGGAACCTTTGTGCCCACTCGTTTACTCGTCCAGCTGGTAGAACACCATGTCGTCGCCGCTCCTTTATTTATTCTAACCTTTCTGTGCCGTTTGGTTTTTATCACGTCTGCAAATCAAATCAAAACAAAAGTAACACTATCTCATTTATCTTTTTGTCAAAAGTAAAAAAAAAAAAAAAAAAAGAAGAGAAAAACATGTTTGAAATGCAACATGACTTCCAAACTCTATCAACCTCCAACAGCCAACCACGTCTTCTACGTTTATACATTACTAAGTTTTTGTCAGAAATATGTCACATGGAGTTAGTTTTCTATCAACGCGAGTAAGTGTTGCTAATTAACGTACCATCTAAATCACATTAAATGCATATTTATTGCAACATATTTCATTTATTTTCCTTTCAATATCCATAATACAATATCTGCCAAGCCTCAAACTGCCTGAAGCCTTTGTTTTAACTTCTTCGTTATGTTCCATGAACCTCTGGTACATCATCATTCTTCCTATACATGACATATTTCTGCAATAAAAGATATTTATCTGAGCTTTTTTTGTCCCGGGAGTGTGCATCAGAACTCACACATAATTTCACCATTTCACTCAGATGTTGACTAGATTAAATGCAGGGTTTTCCCTGCCTTTATAAGGTTTCGGGGCATCACCTAAGGCGAATGAATGTAACTACAAGACTTTTCTCAGATTTAAGGATTGAGGTCGGTCCCCAGTGGACTTCTTTAGCCACTTTGAGGGCCCTATTTTAACGATCTAAGCGCATGGCGTGAAGCGCCTGGCGCAGGTGCGTTTAGGGCGTGTCCAAATCCACTTTTGCTAGTTTAATGGCTGAAAAAAGCATCTGTGTGCCGGGCGCATGGTTCAAAAGGGTTGTACTTAGAGTCTTCATTAATTTATAGGTGTGTTTTGGGCGTAACATGCAATCAACCAATCAGAGATCATCTCCCATTCCCTTTAAAAGCCAGGCGTGTTTGGACCTTGGAGCATTGTTATTATGATGGAGGATTTGCACCGTAATATTTTTATTTGTAATCTTTTGCATGTGTGTGTGCTGCTGTGTGTCCCTGTGTGTGTGTAACAAGCATAGTGTGCGTGCGCTGTGCATAAGCGTAGGCATATTTGACTAATGCGCTGTTAAAATAACAAACTATTGACTTTAGACCAGGTTTTTGTTGGTCAATGGCGCGATCACTCCCCGCTGCCTCAAGATAGCAATACGCCAAGAATGCATTAATAATAATTAATTATTATCTGCTCTAGCTTTTCCAACGTCTTAGACAGATATGGTAATAATAATGTTTGTTTTTTTATTGAAAAACGTAACATTTTCTTAAGGGATGACCCCTAAACCCCCCGTCAAATACGTGCACCACAAGGGAAAACCCTGTAAATGTATCATATGAACGTGCAGTATTTCTTCACAAGGAAGTGAAATAAATTAAATGTCAGTGGACAGAGCTTCACCAAAGTTGCTCTAGATTCATTAAACGGGTTCAGTTCACGTCCAGTCTCAGTTTGACAGAAAGGAAACACCCAAATCTAACTACCTGATGAGTTGTTCTACTTACATGAAAAGTGGCAAAGACCTGAAGACAGAGGTCTGGGGAGGACTGTAGGATTATTTGATTAAATATGGAAGTCAATTTGGAAGCACACATAGCTGCCTCCATCAGGGTTAACTTGTCAGAAACCACTTTGTAGACATTTTCAATCAACGTACACAAAACCTCCTGTAGGATAATCATCTGTGTTACGCTTCTTTCATCTTTACCACATTAGCTCCATCTTGTGGTCAAATCCAAACAGCCAGGGAAACAAAGACAGACATTAATATGCTATAATTTACATCAAAACATGGAGCTTTTTCCATGACAATAATAATTTGTCTCAGAGAGAAATATTGTACTTTTTTAACTCCACTACATTCATCTGTTACAGCTTTAGTTACTTTACACATTAAGAGTTTTGAACACAACACGTGGAGTTTATAAAATACGATATAACAATATAACGGCCTACAAGTCCAGCTGAACTGTCTTTTCCAGTTGCTAAAATGTGAGGATTTTTCGGCATTGAGTACTTTTACTTTTAATACTTTAAGTACATTTACTGATACTACTTACATACTTTTACTTCATTAACAGTGCATGACTATCTATTTAAATAACTGCAAACCAACTGCAATACGTTGACATAATGATCACAGAAGCGCTGCACCATGCTGAGTTTATTTGCTGTTCACAGAGCTTTTTAGAAATGTGAGAAATCAGCGTTTTCTATTTACTGCATGTATCTGTTGAGCTTTGTAAAGCCTGCTGTACTAACTGCTGACCCTCAGTGGTGACAGCAGGCCAGTGCACCAGAGGGCGCCCTCACCTCTGTAGTCGATGCGTCCGTCTCCATCAGTGTCGACAGCCTGGATCACGGCCTCCGCCTCCTCATCGGAGAGGGGAGCGAACGGGGTCGCAGCCGGCACTGTCGACAGAATGTACCTGTGAACAGAGAAACCTGTATCAGATAGCATGAGTAACTATCAGTGGTGGAATGTAACTAAGTACATTTACTGTAGTACTGTACTTAAGTCCAAATGTTGAGGTACTTGTACTTTACTTGAGTCTTTTCTTTTCATGCCACTTTCTACTTCTACTCCGCTACATTTCAGAGAGAAATATTGTACTTTTTACTCCACTACATTCATCTGACAGCTTTAGTTACTATAGTTACTTTACACATTAAGAGTTTTTGAACACAAAACACATTGTTTATAAAATCTGTACTACTAAACTGCATTAATAATACATAGGGTTTGATTTCGACCCTTTTTTGGACGCTTTTAACGCTCTTTTTGACACTTTTGTTGACACTTGTTTGATAAAATACTACAGTGACCAACTGTTTTAGGGAATTACTGGGCCTTTTTCCAAAATGAAATATTTAATATCTGTGACATGTTTTTAAATATTTACATCTTCAGTTTTCAGGGAAGCTGAAAATGAAAATTTTGGATTTGTTGTCAATATAAACATCCTTAATAGTGGGGCAGATAAGGGGGAAAATCGTTCACAAGTGGATACAAGCACCCAATTTGGTGTGGTTATCCCTCTGGGGCCAATAATTTGAAAAATAACGTTAGCCACCTGATTTTTCAAAATGGCCGCCATTTTCCAAGATGGCCGCCATTTCCGGCATTGGAAAACACGTATCTTGCCACATAATTTTACTCATGGGACATATTTCAAGGTTTTTACCTTTGAATCCTATGTTTTTGAGTATGAGGATGTCACATACATATCTATTTTGTGTTTCGAGAGTCTTTTGTGGTATTTAGAGTAAATAATGTGAAAAAAACAAGCATAAAACGTAACATAATTCCAAGAAAAAAATTATTACGAAGTATGCCAAAGTAACAGGAGGTTTTATGTTATTTACTTTTTTGGAGACACATACAATTATTGTATTTATGTTCTTTGTATTTATGTGGGTGATTATATTTATGTTCATTAAGGCCAACATTGCTAGTCCTGGCACTTAAAGCTGCACAGTGCTGTACAGGTAAGACCAAAGTGATAGCATTTACATCTTCCGCGGCATTCTGCTTTGCATCCACATTTGGTCAGTTGCTGACAGCTCTCTACAATTGGTGATAGCTCTGTCCAGAAGATCTGCCATAGATCACCTGTCTTGGTCCAACCCCACTCAGAAGGACTCAGTATTTCTGGCTGGCATACAGTTGCTTGACTCCAGATGCAGCCTGCCTGGTAAGCTGAACGCTTTACATGCTGCAGCAATGCTGCTTGAGTTGGAGGAATGGCTTCATATGGCCTTTGCTTTCTGGCAAACAAGTCCAACCTGGCTTCATCTACTCCTCCTGCTTCGCTGGATCTGTCGTACATCATGATCACAAACTTCTCTAAAATCTTCAGGTCGCCATCATCCATTCTTGGAGGGTAGTGGCTAAGCTGGCTGAAGATTTCAGAAGCTTTGTCCAATATATTCCATGTTTGCCAAGCAGTCTTCTTCCCTTTGCCACGGAAGGCTGAAACAACATCACAGCCAGTGAATGCATGAAAGAAGAGAATACCGCTGCTTTTCTCCCTTCCAATACATTGATAGAGGTCATGTACAGGGATCCATCTTTGGTTCACTCCTTGGCCAAAAGCGAGCCACAATTGTTGCAGACCAATGTCCTGAAGAACTGGCAGAACACTGACTGCAATAACAAGAACGTCTGTGTCACTGGCTTTGACCATAAGGTTTTTGCTGCCATTTTTGGCTGCATGTTTAGCGTGGACAAAGATCCTAGTGTCAGCTTCCTCATGACTACATGGACTTACATCATCTAGGTTGATGGAGTGGTTGCTGACAGCTTGAGCCTCTTTGGTCACTATAACCACATTTGGTGTTAAAGTTTCTGCAATTCTGTCAGCTAGGAAGTGGAACAGCTCAGTTTTATTCTCATCATCTCTGAGAAAGTTCTGCCAGTTTGTGGGTATTTTGCCATTGCTGGTCACTTTGCGTCTGGCTCCATGTCCTCTCTTTGACCTAGCTTCTGCCTTCAAACTAGATTGTTGGTAGATGTCAAAGACTATGTCTGTTCTTTTGTATTTCACAGAGTATGCCTCTATTTTGGGGAGAACCTCAAATGCAGCGTAGTGGTCAAATGTTTTTGAGCTCCGTGGTGGCAAACTGTTCACCAGCGCTGAGCCATCAATAATGATGGTTTCTGCTTCTGGTTCAGTGTCGGGGGTTTTGACAAGAGACTCAAGGATGGCAGCCAGCTGAGATTTCT